>NW_008708707.1:1028172-1049748 GCF_000327385.1 Lottia gigantea | reverse complement strand
TTTATTTATTTAATAATGAATTTATATTTATTTATTTAATAATGAATTTATATTTATTTATTTAATAATGAATTTATATTTATTTATTTATTCAATAATGAATTTATATTTATTTATTTATTTAATAATGAATTTATATTTATTTATTTATTTAATAATGAATTTATATTTATTTATTTATTCAATAATGAATTTATATTTATTTATTTAATAATGAATTTATATTTATTTATTTAATAATGAATTTATATTTATTTATTTATTCAATAATGAATTTATATTTATTTATTTATTTAATAATGAATTTATATTTATTTATTTATTTAATAATGAATTTATATTTATTTATTTATTCAATAATGAATTTATATTTATTTATTTAATAATGAATTTATATTTATTTATTTATTCAATAATGAATTTATATTTATTTATTTATTTAATAATGAATTTATATTTATTTATTCAATAATGAATTATTTAATCAATCAATTGAATGAAATGTGTTTTCTTTATTCAATGATATATTTATCTATTCAATATGATATTACTTTAAGCTGTTGGTGAGCCACCATTCTGTATGGCTGTAACTGGTCTGTTAGCTGTTAAACATGCTATAGAGGCTGCTCGTAAAGAGATTAATAAAGACATGTACTTTACTTTGAGTATGTATAAATTTTCTAAACCTAATTTTCACCTGTCATTGATGCAGGTCAGAGAGGAGAGGGGGGTGCTGACATGGAAGAAGGTTTCTTGTCATGTGTTACAGGCGATTTACATAGAAGTTTATTTGACAATTATATTAGCATAAAAGATGATATTATCCCATGTCCCACCTTATTCTGAGATATTGTTAGAGTCGGCTGACATTGAGTTTTGTTTTTGAAGGACTGTAATATTGTTGTCTGACTATTATACACTGTATAATTGAAAAAAGTGCGAAACTCTACTAACACTCAATATTAATTTGAAGATGCTGTTAGTCCTCATTAAAGGACTGCTATATTTCTTTCTGACTATTGCATACTGTATAATTGCGAGTACAATGCGCACCTTTTTGAACATTGTGTATTTATATTCTAGATGCTCCAGCTACAGTGAATGTTATTCAAGGAAACTGTTTAACAGATGTTACAGATTTAACGTTTGGAAACTAGAAGCTAACATCTTTGTTTTTTTCCAATTTGAAAGGCTTTAAATAGTGTGTCATCTATTTGACACCCCTCATTCTTAAATGAACTCTCCCATGCACATGCATTCTTACACACAAATGTTTTGCTAAATCAACGAAATTTTTTGTTGCCAAATAATTTCAAGCCTTGTAAATGATGTGTTTATTAATATACATGTATAACGTCTAGTTAAGGGATGTTGATTTGACTGTATTTACCAGTCATGTCTGATTAAAATTACAATTTGCATATACAACCAACTTGATATTGAAATTATTTTCCACTCTCAGTTATAACTGGCATATTGCAATCCTATGATCAGGGCTATTAATATTTAGCAGTATTTGCCAGTCATGTCTGACTGTTGTTTTCATCTATCTGAAAAAACAACTGATATTGACTTTTTTCTCCATGCACTGTGATTACTAAGATATTGTGATACTGTTCTTAAATTGTCTCCACTTTGCTGAGTATTCTCAAGCTTTGAGATTTTCATGTATTTTTTATTTTTATTTAGGAGAAAGAACAAAATATTGTAAAATAAAATAAAAATGATGTACACATGATTCTGTTTAAATACAATTAATTGATATCTTTCTTTGTTCAGATGAATTTGCAAATTTTTCCATGTTTTTTCCAATAATGCCAAAAGGTGGTAATCTTTGTTTTTTGTAATAATTAGTCAATTAAAAAAAAAAAAATAATAATTCCCAATTATGTTTAATTTTGACTTTGCTTTTGATTAATATATAGACATTACAAAATATTTCAATATGTGTAGTGATAATCAGCAAATATACTCTCTTTAATACCTTATTTTCTGTTATAAACCGATATATTCTAAATTTGAATTTGTGATAAAGCCTATTTTGAAATTAGTGATGTCATCAGTCACTTCTTTTAGGTGGAATTGCAAGATCCACAGACGTCTGATTGAAAATTGGAATGGTGCAAATGGATGTTATCAGTGTCTCCGCTACACAGAAAAAATTTAGAAAGCCTCTTTACAATCAATTTAAATGTTTGTTAATTGATTTTGTTGATTATGAATTGTTAATGAAGCATTGTTTCATTTTACTTAATTTCCCACAATGCATTTTTAAGTTACATTATGGATTTTGGATGATTTCTATATTTTATTATTTGTGCAGAAAAGTAGGACGTAAAACTCCATTCATTTCATTTATATTATTATTTAATCAAAATATCTTAATAATTTGGGTATCTTTTTGATATAGAAAAGTGCATATATAATTATATCTTTAATATATGAAAATTTGCCAAAAATTTCTAATAAATATGATTATCATTTAGAGCGTTTTATTCAATATTTGCATATTATGCAGTCATAGGGTCACAAATTAAATGGCCTATTAGCCATGTGGTCAAATTACTTATTTACCATGAAACCAAGTAACTAAGAGACAAATTTAATGTGACATAATAACCATGAGGCCAAATTACTGTGACCTATCTACCATGATGCCAAATTACTGAGACCTATTTACCATGATGCCAAATTACTGAGACTTATTTACCATGAGACGAAATTACTGTGACCTAATTACCATGAGGCCAAATTACTGTGACCTATTTACCATAAGGCCAAATTACTGAGGCCTGTTTATCATGAGGCTAAATTACAGTGACCTATTTACCATGAGGCCAAATTACTAAGACCTATCTACCATGAGGCTAAATTACTGTGACCTATTTACAATGAAGCCAAATTACTAAGACCTATCTACCATGAGGCTAAATTACTGTGTCCTATTTACCATGAGGCCAAATTACTGAGACCTATCAACCATGAGGCCAAATTACTGTGACCTATTTACCATTAAATCAATTACTGTGACCTATTTACCATGAGACCAAATTACTGTGACCTATTTATCATGACACCAAACTACTGTGACCTATTTACCATGAGGCCAAATTACTGTGACCTATTTATCATAAAACCAAACTACTGTGACCTACTTACCATGAGTCTAAATTTCTGTGACCTATCTACCATGAGGCTAAATTACTATGACGTATTTACCATGAGGCCAAATTACTGAAACCTATCTACCACGAGGCTAAATTAATGTGACCTATTTACCATGAGGCCAAATAACTGTGACCTATTTACCATGAGGCCAAATTACTGTGACCTATTTACCATTAAATCAATTACTGAGACCCATTTGCCATGAGACCAAATTACTGTGACCTATTTACCATGAGACCAACTTGCTGTGACCTTTTAACTATGTGACCAAATTACTGAGACCTATTTACCATGAGGCGAAATGACTGTGACCCAATTACCATGAGGCCAAATTACTGTGACCTATTTACCATTAAATCAATTACTGTGACCTATTTGACATAAGGCTAAATTACTGTGACCTATCTACCATGAGTCTAAATTACTGTGACCTATCTACCATGAGGCGAAATTACTGTGACCTATCTACCATGAGTCCAAATTACTGAGACCTATTTACCATAAGACGAAATTACTGTGACCTAATTACCATGAGGCCAAATTACTGTGACCTATTTACCATAAGGCCAAATTACTGAGACCTATTTACCATGAGGCTAAATTACTATGACCTATTTACCATGAGGCCAAATTACTAAGACCTATCTACCATGAGGCTAAATTACTGTGCCCTATTTACCAGGAGGCTAAATTACTGAGACCTATCTACCATGAGGCCAAATTACTGTGACCTATTTACCATTAAATCAATTACTGTGACTTATTTACCATGAGACCAAATTACTGTGACCTATTTACCTTTAGATCAAATAACTGTGACCTATTTACCATGAGGTCAAATTACTGTGACCTATTTAACATGAAACCAAACTACTGTGACCTACTTACCATGAGTCTAAATTTCTGTGACCTATCTACCATGAGGCTAAATTACTATGACGTATTTACCATGAGGTTAAATTACTGAAACCTATTTACCATGAGGCTAAATTACTGTGACCTATTTACCATGAGGCCAAATAACTGTGACCTATTTTCCATGAGACCAAATAACTGTGACCTATTTACCATTACCAAATAATTATGGCATACTTTCCATGCGCTCAAATTACTTTGATACCAAATTATTGTGACCTTTTTGACATGAGGCCAAATTACTGTAAGTTATTTACCATGAGGCCAAATTACTGTAAGTTATTTACCATGAGGCCAAATTACTGTAAGTTATTTACCAGCTATGTACCAGCGATACTAAATTAATTAAGCACACGCATAACGTAGAAAAATAATATTTATTATCAACAAACCAAAAACAAAAGTACAAAAATAAAATTGGACGGAAATGGAAGATCACAATTCATTAGAGAAGAATAGGGATTGAATGATAGATAGTAGGGCTAGCATTTGAAATACTAGTAGCTGTCTGTGCTAAATATTACGAAGATTGAGCCTATGTGTTTGCATATGTCAATATGATCTATTTTACTGGGGATGTTAAGTATAATGTACACACAATAAACTAAAAATAACATTTTTCGACTGAAATTGGGTTCCATCTATCAATAGCAGATTTCTGAATAAGAGCTGAAATTGGGTTCAATCCATAAATAGCTGTTTTTAGAGCTGAAATTTAGTTCAAGTCGAATCATTAGTGTCAGTTCTAAGTACCCTGGAATGATCAAATGTCTATTTTGCCCGTGTGAGAGGATTGGGCGAGTTCGATCTCGGAGGGGCACTGGAACCCTGTCCCTCTGGTTGCGGCATCGGAGGGTTGGTTGGCTTGCTGTCTGTTGGGGGTTGGTAAGGTGGTGGTGCTTGGTTTGGATTCCCTTGCTGTTGGGGTTGATTTGGGTAACCTGGTTGTAGGGGTTGATTTGGGTATCCTCTTTGATTTGGATTATGTGGGTAGCCGCCCTGGGGTGGATACATGGGATACTGTTGGGGCACGGCTCCTGGTGGATAAGCGGGGTTAGAGTAGGCGTATGGGGGTGGTCCCATTGGCCCACTTGTTGTTGATGTTTGGTATGACACTGTGGGTTGGCCTGAAAAAGAATGTAACGACGTACTCAGTTGTATGGCAGAAAAATAATTCAAATATGAGGTCGTAATGTTTACATCATTTTATAAAAACAAAACTACATCGTCTCTTCATCAGGTCCGAAAAGTAATATTACTACCATGTTTTCCTTAAGCAGGCAAACTGTGTATTAGGGGACAGAGCATTAAACCACAATCGGACATAGCTACGTAGGCTATATTTTAAAAAGTTTACGTAAACATTTTAAATAGTTTAATAATTTTGGGGTTTAAAAAACATAACGGTTAGATGTTTTAATAAAACAAACATTACGTGATGCTGTACGCAAAGTTTTGGCCCTGACCACAGAGTAGGGGCTGGGATACCTTGACTAGCCAACTTACTAGATATATAACTAACAGTGCCACGGTTCGCAGGAACCATAACTCTTCCAGTGCGACTATTAGATTTCGCACAGCAACAGATTAGCACTACTATTATTGTGATGAAAAATACCACTCCAAAAACACCGCCTACAATCGCACCGATATATCTGAAAACAAAACAACAATTGATATAGTTCTTTTCATCTATTGGATTATCGAACATTAATAAATGCAACACGAAAGCATATCCGATTTCCTGAGTAACAATGTATTTTTTGGTGAAAAAAAAGCAAATTTCGCCATCATTCTTTTATTTTTTAGTTGATTATTTCATTTTGTGTGATGATGTACAATTAATAACCCCAAGTGCTAACGCCCTGAAACACATAACTAAACCCGAAATCCAAAATAAAAGTTTTGCAAGAGATTTTTTCTATTTCAGCCACTATTATGGAACCAGATATTTCTGATAAAAAAAAACCAGAAAATACAGAAGGCTTCCGCCAACACAGAAGTAAAATTCATAGATGCTTTAATCATATGAAACTTCAAATAGAAACTGTCTAGACCAAAAAACAAACAAATAAAAAACTGCAAGCCCTTTACATTCACAAACCGATCTTGGCGTAATATATTTGGTAAATCAAGGGCAATAACTCAACGACTGTTGGTATAATGCAGAACTTATTTCACTTACTCTGCTAAACCACATATACATTCGCTGTTGATAAAATGTATAACTTACCCTGTTGACCCATAATAATAGCGATAGTAACTATAACCATATGAATAGTAATAATTATAATTGTTGTATGACTTATAACTATATCTATAAGATCTGTATATAAGGCCCTCGATTCCTGAAATATAAGTTTAATAGAGTTATATACCCCATTTCCGCATATCGGAAAATAATTGATAATGATTAAGGATTAAGTCCCATACTGAGCTGGTATAGTGGCGTATCTTTTAAATAACACTCAATCCCTTGCCCCCCTTCACCTTGTTTCAAATTTTTACTGATGATAAGGATGAAAGTCAGAAAGTGACGAGTGGGTTGTTACCCAAAAATAGACTTCGGACCATGACGGGTTACACTAGTAAACAGGATAAAAAGCCACTACGCCTCTGTTTACATGTTAATGGCTTCATATTCAGATTCAGGATATCACAATAATATGACTAATATTGACGTAAAAAATCAACTTTGTCTTACCTTCAAACAAAAGGGTCGCAAGAACGACTAAAATTTGGTCCAGCATTTTGAGAATGGTAAATTCAAACAGATTATTTTCTATAATTTAAGATGTAAATTCCGATTAAAAGTCTTCATCATTTGAAATCAAAACCTATGTGATTGGGCAATATCGATCAATGATCTCACCTATTTCTATTTTGTATGTGCTTTCGCTTGACGTTTAACTCCGTAGATACCTAATCGGCCTACTAGCAATATACCCATAGTTGCTCAACTAGATGAGTGGGAACTTTGGACTTAAGTGGGTTAAGGCTCCTCCCCGGGAATTTTTTTAACATATGCTCTCCTGCATTTTTTTCTCAGGGGTGGGGCCCGTGGAACTGGTTCAAGCAGTCCCTGTGGTAGTTAAGCCACTACAAATCTCTTTGCATTTTCCTCATTGTTCAAAGGTCCTATGATGTCGACCGTAAAACAATATGAGCTTGATATGTCCCTAATTCACGTATAAATTCAGAGATTGCCTTTTCAATTAGATTCATAGAAATGGAGCATCGTTGCGAAAACTCAACCCTGAACCAAACAAATGTAGTGACAAAAAGATCAATATCAAAGTACGAGTTTTAACTCGTGAACCCTCGTTAAATCAAAATGAGAAAACGATACCAGAATTTGATCCAATGACTACTTCGGCGATTTTTTTCTTGCATGACTTGCGAAAGGTCTCTTTATGACATGAACCATGACCTTCAATCAAAATATGTTGTTGCCTAAATAGTATTCCTTAGCGACAACGTAAACAGTCTATAAGGTGGTGTACCTTACTTACTTCATGGTGTAGAAAATAGGGCAGTAGTGAAAAATATATTACGTAAGCTCTCAAAAGATTAAATAGAAATTTAATAATTTAAATAATAATTTAAATGGCAATTTGTAGAGTCACACTAGATCGAAACTAGATCGGACTTTTTATGTGATAGTGAATAAACTGTCTAAGGTGTTAGAAATGGGGTCGGATCTATTATCAGCTGACAAATTTTCCGTCATATTATGTTGATTATAGGGTCTGAGTAAGCTCCCAAAATAGTTCTATAATTTACTTAAATAATTTAGGGCAAAATATGAGCAGTATAGCAATATTGGAATAGCATGGATTCAATTTTTAGAACTTTAACAATATTGGAATAGCATGGATTCAATTTTAGAACTATAGCAATGTTGGAGTAGCATGGATTCAATTTTAGAACTACAGCAATGTTAGAATAGCATGGATTCAATTGTTAGAACTATAGCAATGTTAGAACTATAGCAGAATAGCATTAGCGTGGATTCAATTTTTAGAAGTATGGCAATGTTAGAATAGCATGGATTCAATTGTTAGAAATATAGCAGAATAGCATTAGTAATGAATTCAATTTTAGAAACTAACAAAGATAAAACTAATTAACAGTATTTTAATTGATAACAAATTTATTTCCAACAATTCATATGAAGATTGCAGCTTTAATCATTGATGTATATGTACAATTTTGAGTAATTCACAGGCTACATATAATAATAGCTTTATCACAAAACATGGGTCTGGTAATTTCAATGTTTCTTTAGTCTTAGACACCAACAAAAAAATGAAGGGAGTTTTACGTCTTCAGTACATGTTTAGGAATGAAAAAGGGCAACAAGTACTGAATGAAAACTTTAAAGTTTGCCAAGACTGTGGCACAATTTTTATACATCTTAGATTTTAAACTCTTGGGGAATCACATCTCAACATCTGACACTTTTTCAGAATTCTGCACTCAAACACAAGATGTCACAAGATAATTCAAATCCATAATCCAAGGACAGACAAATTAGCACTAATATATCAAACATAGGACTCAAAACCATCATTTGATAGGTAACTTGATACATATATACAGAACAGAATACATATATATTAATCTGAATGTATATACAGAACAGAATACATATATATTAATCTGAGTAATATACAGAACAGAATACATATATATTAATCTGAATGTATATACAGAACAGAATACATATATATTAATCTGAATGTATATACAGAACAGAATACATATATATTAATCTGAATATATATACAGAACAGAATACATATATATTAATCTGAATGTATATACAGAACAGAATACATATATATTAATCTGAATGTATATACAGAACAGAATACATATATATTAATCTGAATATATATACAGAACAGAATACATATATATTAATCTGAATGTATATACAGAACAGAATACATATATATTAATCTGAGTGTATATACAGAACAGAATACATATATATTAATCTGAATGTATATACAGAACAGAATACATATATATTAATCTGAGTGTATATACAGAACAGAATACATATATACATTGACAATGACTATAATCCACACCCCAAGTTTGGCATTAACTTTTTGGGGCAAAAAATGCGCAATATACACGCAAATGTATAAGCTACATATATATATACACCATCGTAGAGTAGATATACACTAAAGTGAAATATCTGTCATTTTCTGTTTTATTCCTTGGTGGTTCTTGTTACCAAAATGGACACCTTAAAAAAAAAGAAATGATTTAGTAAATGAATATAACACATTATTTTGTGTTTTTTTTAGGTGGTTTGTTGGCTCCGCTTCAACATGTCTAAAACAATTACATTTCTACTGTGATTCACTTTAGTAGGAAAACCATACTTCTGTACAGGTCAGGAAAACAATCTGGAGAATGGTCGAAAAGTTGAGAGATTTTTTCAAAGCGCCTAAATTCGTGATTTTTAAGTTTCAAAGTGCTTTTTTTTTCTTGTGGTTTCTTTGTGAGAAGCCTTAAGCTATGTAAATTAATTAATTTCCTGGAAAACATTCTGATAAAAACAATGATGTAACTTGATTTTCCAACCCACATACTACTTGTTTTGTAAAAATGAGAACAACCCTCAACTTTACACACATCATATGAATACAGGCTACCCCCTGTCCCCAGAGGTCTCCTGATAGGTTTAAGCTCCTGTAGACACCAAGTTTATGAAAATAATAGAATACCTACCATCCTATATAACATTGACACAAGTTTTCATGTGTAGTAGCTTGTTTTATTAACAATTCAACTTGATTCTTCACATTCATAGGTTCTTCACCTCCAAAATCTCGACCTGTAATCAACATATGATTTCATTCCTACTTTTCCACAGCAGATGGGCAACGCTGTGTATTGTGCAATAAGGGAAATTTTTCCAGGATAGCAGTATTAGTATAAAGAGATCTTTAACGTGCTGAGCCTGTAGCAAACAGAGCCAATGTATATTACCCCATCAGAATGAGTGGATGTTTTGTCCATGTCAGCCCCTCTGACCTGCATCACAAACTAATGACAAGGGCTCATTCAACCTCTAGGTGAGAGATATCTCTGGTGCTTTGGCAATATGGTCCTCAACCTGCAACACTGACATGGGCCCATTCCACCTAAAAACAATGGATTCCCACAATATCAGTAAAACAAGGATCACCAACCAACAGCTACACACTTTTTTCATGTCAGCCCCTCAGTCCTGCATCACTGACAGGGGCCCATTCCATCTTAAAACAAAGGAGTCACATAAAAAAAGGACTACCCACCAGTGAGTTTATCTCGTACCCTATTGATAATATCTATAGCCTTTTTATTTAAAACTTCCAGTGGTACATTATCACCTCCTAAAACAGTTAAATTTTATAACAAATTAAAATAAATCAGAATTCAGAAACAAAAATTGCATTGTGAATCCATAGGGAAATGGTTTTGTTGCAAATTGTTTGTTTTCTTTGAACGAAAGTGAAAGTTATAGGCGATGTAGTCATTGTATCAACACTAAACTAAAATTTTTGTTCTATGTCCATGTTTCCCGTAATTGAAGAAATATTTCATTTGACTTTGACTTCATTATCCCAAAGGTCCTGAGATATCAAAATACTTGGTTTCAGTAAAATTCCAAGATCCACGCTTTAATGACTGAATGGGTTTAAAAGAATACTTTAGACAATGCCAGAATCATTTTGTAATTGGACGTAGAAATACGATTCTATTCACCTGCAGCCTTGATGGAGTCTGGAACTGATTTTTTACTGGTTGATTGAGACAAATCAACACTTTCTAGCAGGTCTCCTGAAATATTACAAATTATAAGTCAATCATTGTTGAAGTCCAACTTCAATAGGGACACAGACTGAAAATAAGTCAGTTTTCTGAAGATCACTACTTGTCAAACTTCAGTAGAGATGCAGGCTGAAATAGGTCAGTTATTTGAAGATCGCATAGCATGAAACTCAAAAACATGTGCCATGGTGTCAGAATTTTTAAGGGAAAAACCCATTCAACTAGCTACCAACTGAGCTCTTCAAATGCCACAAAGAGACAGTGGTCCAACCCAGGGTTCGATGACAATACATAATTAATAATAAAAGACCTACCTTGTTCTTGACTACCAGCGTAAGAATCTGAACGATTAGCTTTAGTTTTAGGTTTTGTGGTCGCTGAAATGTACAACATAATAATTAGCATTCAAAACACATGAAGTTTGTAATCATTAAATAAAGTTTACTGTCATTTGTCATGTTTTTCCAGTCCTTTTCAAGAGTATCTCAAACTATGTGACTTGTCCTGTAGATTACTGAAGTTGTATCAGCTAGTAAAGAACATGCTTAGAATAATGTATCCCTTTAAGCCTAGCAGCAATCCTTGGGGAATGACATTTGTGGTACTTTTAAGTCCTTTCCAGTAGACGTAACTTCACTCACCATCTACCAGTCTCCAGTTTAATAATGGATCATAGACAAAAGCTTCCAGTACAGCCATTAGACTGTCCTTGTGTTCACGTAAGACCTCCATTACTGATTGACAGGTCATCTGATAGTTGCCTTCTATACCAGTTACCTAGAATTTAACAGTAGCGATAACAATTTCTTTTCTATTTTCCTAATGAAAGTTTTCGTATCAGGTTTTCATATTGCTCTACTTTGAGTTTTGCTATCCCACAATTCCTCACTGAAATGGGCCCAACATTAAATGTTTTGATTGGTTAAGGAACTCAACTGTGGTAAATAACCTGTTAGATTCCATTGGAGCTGCTAATAAGGTATTTTGCGATTGTGATGCCATAAAATATTTAGTTTTAGAGGAATTGCAGGCACCACAGACGTCTGACTGAAAATTGGAATGATGTGAAACGATGCTCTCAGTGTCCCTGATACACATTGAAAATTCTTTACATTTCGTTTAAAAGCACTAACCTCCATAGCGTTAATCAACATCCTGGTCAATCGGAATGGAATTTTCTCAGGAAATTTCTCTCGAACCATAGCCACTTCAAAACAATCACCAAAATCAATATGAATAATCTTTCCACTCATTCTGTCTAACATTAAATTGGAGGGATGTCTGAAATCAAATAATACGTAGCCAATCAAATCCTTTGTTTCATTAATATGACTATGTAATGTTGAATTTTAACCAATCATGAGGGTTGTTATAATAATATCATCTTTAACCAATGAAACCCACTGTTACAATATTATGCATACTAAACAATCCAGTTTGATCAAGAAGAGTATATTTTATGCAGGGATGGTTTAGGTGATGCACTGTAGGCTTGGCTTCTACCCTAGAACATAGTTGACTCTTTTCAAAAATGTACATCAATATCTTACAGTAACAGGATACATTTGACATGTAAATTGTTGAAACATTGAGTATAAAAAACACATACCAAAACAGCATACCATAAAATTTTGTTCCATTATCGCGCACATGACCTACCTCAAAATGCACTTCTAAAAGTTGCTTAAGGATTATCAATATCTTTGTTTGAATGTACCTACCTATCTCCTAGACCAAGAACATACCCCACCATAGACATAGTAGCTAGTGAACGTGTATAGTTAGTCCTTCTATCAAACCAAACTTCAGAACTAGGACTCTTATTCCACAGAATCTTAGCTAAATCATCTCCTTGTGTATGCTCTAGAGCATGTTCAAACACTTCCACCTTCTGCATCAATGTAAGATGATCATAATCTGGGGCCATCTGAAGATAAAAATAGAAACAATGCAAGATGTCTGACAAATCTTGGTCAGCTGTTACATTTAAGTTTCCTGATAGATTGAATTGAGAATTCTGATAAAAGAAAATTGCCATTATATCATTGTGTATTGTGGTCTTGAAATAACAGAGTCATCTCCCTTGAGAGCTCAGTCGAGTTGGCCTGAATAAAGCTTGTGATCATAGGCCAAGTGTGCAGTTAAGTTCCCTAGACAGTTTGAAATTTGAAAGAAAAGGCTAATACTGCTGTCCTGTCAAAATTTCTGTCATTGCACACTGCATGGGGTTGGCTGTCTCCAACCCAATCAGATCCATTTAAAAATCCTATAAGAATCATATCATGTGCTTGAATATACCCAAAATAAGCCTCATTGATTCAATGTAAAATTCTACTTACCCTTAACATAAGCCTATGTTCTATATTTAACAGAATTTTTTTCTTCTCTCTGTAATCTCGTATCAGGGAATGTAAGGTATCACAATGTGGTACCCAGCCGATCAAACCTGAATTTGTTGATAATGGTATGGCAGAAAATCTTGTAATCCTGAAATAAATGTAATTTTATTAGCATTATAAACAATAATATCATATATAGGTAAAAACGGAATGAGAAAATATAAATAATAATAAATACTGTATAATTGCAAGTATAGCACGCAGGTTTTCAACCTTAATAGGGTTTGCCAAATAACAGTAAAGTAAGTACATGAAAATCTAACTTCTGCATATCTGCGATTAAAGCAAAATGTTCCTGAACTATTGGCATATATGATATATATCTTGTAATTATACACCTGGTAGAACATCTATATTTGTTTTGGTATTTTTTTAATGTTTGTCTATGATCTAGTATCAGAATATTTAGATGTCTTTAAAAAAGAATTGACATACGTGAGATTACGTCTGAAAGTATTTTGATTATTACGTAATAAAGAATTGACCAATCCAAACAGCTGCATAACTCTTTCATCCTGACGTAAATCTTCGTGGCCTTTTAACAGAAACTGGTATTCTTTACCATCACTTCCTGTAAATCAAACAATGCTTAGCTTAGATAAAAAATATCATACCTAACTTTACAAATAAGCTTTTCCAATCATATATATACAGAAGTCATATTGATAAACAGAATGCATGTATGGCAGGGTTCAATTAAAAGTTGAGGGGTATAAAAAGGATGAAAACCTAACTTACAAATGAGCTCTTCCATTCATAAATACACAATTTCATATCTATTAAAAGTATGCATGTTTGGAAGAGTTCAATAGAAAGTGTCAAAAGTATAAACCTTCCAGTCACATATATACATTTTTATATCGATGCAAAGTATGGAAGTGTGGAAACTTCAATAAAAAGTTTTTCATGATCAAAATTAAATGGAGGTTTACACCCTAATGATTAGAATATCAAATACCTTACCATAAATACTAAGTTTTCTTGGTCGTTGTTTAGATGTTATAACTTGTAATGAACTCTTCACCCTTTTAATTTTAACCACAGGTTGATTGGGCTGGTATGTTCCTGGTACAGCTAGTTCTAGATCTTGACATTGAAGCAGTTTACGGGAAACATACTGTAGCTCTAGAGATGTCAACTGAAAGAAAGGTTCATTTTGATAAAATACTTAAAGATGGGTTTTCTTACTTTTTAGAGTCAAATTAAGCGAACTTTTTGAAAATTGGTGTTTCTAATGAATTAGCATGTATTCTTAATCTTTTCATTATATAATTTAGAGTTTTAACCAATCATAAATGTTCATGTATTAAAAGTCTGGATAAACAAAAAAGACTTTTTGACCTTTCTTGACCAGTCACTCATTGGAATTCTGCTGGTAATTCTCTTATAATTTAGCTAATTATGAATTAATTATGGACATGTGAGATAAACTGGTATTTTTCCAAGTCATTAGAACACTTCTACAACAGGTCCTCTGAGATTCTTGGCTCAAATCTTATTGCCGAGAGCTCATCTTGAGCTGTCAACACATTTTTGATATAAAAGGCATTAGCATTTCTGTTGACAAAATTCCAACATCTTGAATTTCTTTTATGAACAAAGTAACAAAACTCAAATCTAAAATTGGAAATTACTCTCACCTGAGGGAGCTGTTTGGAGATACGTCTAAATACATGATAATATAAATCCCAAGCTTGAGTTAAATCTTTCACATTACCAGAACGTTGATATTTCTTACACCAATCTTGTGCTTGTATCAAATCATGACCATATGCCTGTATAAATCAAAGAGATTATATGACGTCACTATCACAAACACTGCTATTAATACTTAATGGCTTTTGAGATAGCTATGCCATTAAAAAGCTTTTTTTATTGAATTCACAGACGTCTGACTACAAATTGGAATGGCGCAAATCAATGCTATCAGTTTCCCTGATACACAGACAAAATTTAAAAGAATCTTATGTATCCACATTTAAAAAAAGTCAACCTTTTTTTTAGAGTTTAACTTATTTCTTTTCATTATAACCAAAGGAGATAGGCAACTCAATATTGAAAAGGAAAAGGGCAATAACTCCCATGTCCCTTACTGAAACTAAGAGAAATTACAACCAACCTGGTTAAAAGAAGTTTCCTTCAGTGTATGACAACCTTTATCTAACATGGCGTGTAGTGGTTCCAGCGTAGCAAACATTCCTGATATATTTCTTTCTCCAAAATATAACCTGGAGGCATCTTCTAATCCTTCATGCCATAATTCATGCCAGAGAATAGCAACACGGATCAATTCCTCCGAAACCTGCAACAAATTATAACAAATCTCCATGACAATAGTTTTTAAGAAATGGTTGTCATTTGGCATATCGAGGGCATATTGTAGCCAAGTTGGTTAGAGAGTTGAAATCTTTCCATGACATCACTGACACATACTTGCTTATTTTGAGCAAATGGGTACCAAAAATCTTGAAAAGATTAATGCCATAAGGCTTGGCCAAGAAGGTTGTTTGTATCTTAAAATAATTGCCATTCATTAGATTTAGTCATCTTTCCTCATAAGTTTAGTCGAACCAAGTAAAGATCTGGAAATATCCAAACCAAGGGGTTTGAGTAAAGACGAGCCGGTAGGTAGGATCTTCAAGTTGAACCTGAGTTGTTATCATTGTAAAAGATGGATGATTCTTTCTTTATAAAAATTGCTATTCATAAACAAAACCTACCAAATTAGCCTGTTGTACCAAGGTGCTGTTTCTTTCACTCATTGAGCGTAGTATTTTATCAGCAGCTGACTGTCGAGCTGGTACATTAGATTTAGCTGCTACAGTTAGAGGGTAGATTAATGCCTGCAATGTAAGAAATATATCAGATAACCTTACAATATAATACTTGGGCCCAATGTTAATGTTATTTGTGATGAAGAAGTTACAAAATATCCTATGTTTCTTGAAGTACAGGACTAAGACAAGAGATTGCGTAAATCAAGGGCTCATTTCTGAAAATTTAACTTATGTTGGAGCATACAAATATATACTGTATAATTGTGAATATAATGTGCACCATTTTTTAATCTCCAGTAAATCTCAAAAAAAGCTCTGTCTCCATAAATAAAACCACTGGTGAAAATTGTCACCCTTGGATTAAATACCACTAAGCTTACCTGTGGATGAGCTTTACCAATGTCTATCAGTAACTGGTGAATTAAACGTCCCACTAAATTTCTAGGAGTATCTATCCTGGCTATTAGTTGAGGAATTACCTATAAAATACAGCAACCATCAGTCATACATGACACTTTTCAGAATCAAAATCTTACATTCAGTTCCCGTGCAATTGTGACTTAACATATTTCAAATTTACAAATGAGGATTTTCTAGCTTGTTTATGAGTATCAGGGCCACAAAAGCGGCTCATAGTATCTAACAGTCTTTGTAATAGCTATGTCCAACACATCAAAAGTTTAGGAAATCTCCTTACAATCTCTTTAAGTGAAATTTTTGAAAGAGGACTGTGTAGGTTCAACTTGTATTAAAAATCACAGTACCTGAAGCCAATTGTCTATTTCTATAGTTTTAATTCCTTCTACTAGGGCATCATACACCTCAGTCCATTGACCAAAATCAAACCATAATGTAAGTAACCTACAAATAAAGAAACAATTATAACTTAGGTTAACCAGGATCCTGTCTACTAGTAAGTCCTTGGTCGATCTTTCCTGGATTAACCCAACCCATTTACAGCTGGGTCGACTAGACTAATCAGGAAAGATGACTTTCACTATCTGACTGAGATTAGAACCCATAACAACTATACAGTGTCAATTACAATTACATATATGCTTTAAATCAGATCAGCAAGTGCAAAAATGTCTTGGCATGATTACAGGAAAAATCATTTACCGTAATGTATCTTGTAAACTATTGTGACTATATAGAGCATTATTTACCATAATGTATCTTGTAAACTATTTTAACTAGATAGAGCAATATTTACCGTAATGTATCTTGTAAACTATTCTGACTAGATAAAGCAATATTTACCGCAATGTATCTTGTAAACTATTCTGACTAGATGGAGCATTATTTACCGTAATGTATCCTGTAAACTATTCTGACTAGATAAAGCAATAGACTTGAAGAAGGCTGTCACTGCTGGTACACAATATTTATGGATCTTGGCAGTATTCTGTAATAAAGAAATCGAAAACCTCACGAGGACCTACTCTTTCAAGTTAAAACCCAGTTTCCCCAATGTTCTCCTCTTAACTTCATCTCAATCAACCAGACCTATTGTTCTATATCCATCTGAAAGACTTGATAATCCAGATCAAAGTAAACTAATTTTAGAAGATTTTTTAAGTTTGAATTGTTAAAGAAGTTTCTACAGCAGCTATATTTTCTTAAATGAAAAAAGAGGTACAAAATTTTAACAACAATATCTGTAACTTACTGATTCTGGTTTTGGTGAAATGACTAATTCCATCAGTGGTCTGGAAATGGCACCAGGATCAGATGACATTGGTGTAGTACCAGATTTACCCAGACTCTGTTCTTTTTGTTTATAATACAACACACATTCATAATTCATTAGTGCCCACGCATGCCATGCCTAAAAGATCAAATGAGGTTATTCAAAATACAATTTTTGGTTGATCTCTGCCAGGCTGAGACTCTCAATTCTAGGATATCAGGTGTTATAAAAGAGTTGGCAAGCTCTTCCCAGGTAGCAACATTATTTACAATATTGCATTGGAGCTCAAACCACACAGAGCAAATCAACCAAGCTAATGATTGCAAATGAGTCAAATTATAAGTCAAATATTGTTGCAAATGAAATGAGTCAATATCTTAATTTCGAAAGAGTCAATTATTCTTGCAAATGAGTCAAATATTGTTGCAAATGAGTCAAAAATCATAAATGTAACCTACCTTGTACCAGTTTTTATCATTTTGTGTTGCTAGATGGTAATGTTCTAAAATTTGAGGTATAGATTCTTCTTTAATTCCCAGCAGATCTTTAGCCCAGTCTCCTAGATGACGATGACATCTAAAAAAATATAGTTCAACACTATAAAGATATCATGGTCTAATATAGTTATATTGTGGTCTTGAAATATCATGTCTGTATGAAGAGTTATCTCCCTTGAGAGATACATGGCTAGCCTTAATAAAGATGGAGGTTTTTATTTCATTTCACGTGTTTTATCTCTAAATCCAACCATCCTTTGAAACTCCACCCCAAACAGAACATTAAATTTCTTGCAGTCGAACCCACCATTTTGTAAGAGAAAATGAAGAAAAACACTTACTTGGCTTGTAGTTTTATTTTGTCATTAAGAGGAAGATTTAGAGTTTTAGATTGGAGAGATTTACTGGTGAATGCTTGTAGCTTCTCATACGCATCTTTCTATGAAAGAAAATTATAAAATTGCAGTAATATAGCTGTTCATTGGCTCAACGGGAGAGTCACTTGCTTGCAATCCTGCAGGTCCAGTGTTAAATCTCAACATAGGTTCAGATAATAACTTATGACTTTCATTCAAAGTTTTCCCCTTGACCCAGAAACTTTTTCCAGGAGTGTGGCAAAGAAGTGGAGCACAGAAGGATGGAAAAGTGCGCTAGAATCTAAGGACCTGTTCCACAAAAAATCTTTCTGTCAATTTTGTCAAAGCAAAAATCTACACTTACAACAAATTCCTTACTTTAAGATTTTTTGTGGAATGGCTCCTAAGAGAATTACTTCAAAAGGGAAAACTTTTACAGTTTGTATTTTGGATTCAAAATAAATCTTTTTGACACCAGCCCTAGAACTTTTTTAACCCTTGTAAATGAATTTAAGGGACACTCACTCTTTGGTTATTTTTCCACATGTGTTTCAGGTAAGCGAATGTAACATGAGGATATGTTGTGGGTATTGGTCTGGAGTCTGATGATGGATCCATTCCTAACAAGATAACTAGTGTCTTATGAGACAATGCCTGCAAAAATTAACAGATAATTCCAATACAGAGGGCATCATCACTTCTAATTCATTGAATTTTGGGCAATTTTTAGATCTACATTATCTAAGAAGGTTTTCTAAGTTTTTATGTGTATCAGGAACACTGATAGCATCAATTTGCACCATACCAATTTTCAATCAGACGTCTGTGGTTCATAAAAGCTTAGTTTCCAATCTCTTTGAAGATTATGAGAGATCTATAAATATATACAGGGCTGAATCTGGTAAAGGACTGTCGTTGATATTGACACATTCGGATTTTTAGCGGCAAATCTTTGAGGTGAGGAATTCAATTCACAAGTTTTGCTGAATATGCAGTGGTTTTTCAAGGAGAAGTTAAGAAAAGTGGACAGAACAAAAGTTTTCTCACCATACGACTGTTTTTACGACAGAGACTGGCATATTTCAACCAAGTCATTCTATCTTCTGATGGTGAAATAACCAGGGATCTCACTTGTAATATTTTCTGCCAGTCTTCTACATTCTGTTGACAACCCTGGAATTATAACGAAATATAATGTAGTTTTACATCCTTTTCATCTTCGTAAGCTTGTGAAGATGGGTAATGATGTAGAGCATGCAATGAGGTAAGTCATTGTCAGGCCAATTCCATAAGTGATAGATTTTTATGCCATATTTTTGCATCTGAATGGAGAAAAGAACTTGGCAAACCAATGCAGTTTAAAATGAGAGCAATAACATATAAGGTTTACAATAGGAATGGGAGATTTCTATGTCTTAACCTTCTTCACTTGAGGAATGCAGTGGGCAATGAGGGACATCGTATCAGCACAGCAGCACTGCCTAATTATTTTTGATTTCCAACTGTGGAGAGATCTTTAATGTGCATAGTCTGTATCACAAAGTCTGGGTCCAAATGGCAGCCTAATGAATGAATGGATGGATTCATGAATGAATGAATGAATGGATGAATGAATGAATGAATGAATGAATGAATGAATGAATGAATGAATGAATGAATGAATGAATGAATGAATGAATGAATGAATGAATGAATGAATGAATGAATGAATGAATGAATGAATGAATGACCTTGAGTCTATTCCACCAATTTAATCTAATAGCTTCTCGTCTCTCTGGTACTAGTTTATATTGTATGATCTCTTCTAATTCAGCTAACATCTGTACATTCACCATTGCCTAGACAAATAATAAAACACTCTAACTAAAATTCCCATAAAATGTTTCCTTATTTGTTTCTACTGCAGGCTACTACACTTGACAACTAAGATCTGAAGAAATTTTTATGCAGCATGAGTTCCATGAGTTCCATGTGTTCCATGTGTTCATGCGATACATTTCATTTTTGTTTGTTCATTTTGGTGCAAAGGATTTAATTCTGACCCAAGTAAAATAAAGTGTTCATCATTATTGCTGGAATATGGGGATATTTCAATATTCATTCTTCATCCCACATGTACATATAACAGTGATTTTGATTGGCTTGAATGAATTCTTACCCCATAAGCTCGGTTGTAGCTCTCACCAATCATAGCTGTTAATTCAGTGTCCAATATATCTCTAGCTTTATCAATACACTAAATTAATACAAAATAAGTAAATGAAATGGAGTTTCATATCCAATTTTTCTGCTCCAGTTTGGGCTTATAAAGACAGGCAACACCATGCAGTGTGCAATGAGAGAAATTTTGTCCGGATAGCCACAATAACTTTCTCTTTTTCAATTTCCAGCTGTCGGTGGATCTTTAACATGCACAGCCTGTAGCACACAGGGCCTAGGTTTATTTCACCCAACCATACCCAAGATGCTTTTTCCATATCAGCTCCTCTGACTTGCACCCTTAGCAGAAGGAGCAGCAAGATTGTTGCCAGGATTGATCCCTGGGCTTACATGTTGGACAGCAAATGTCCAACTAAGTGAGTCATTGCCGCACCCAACAGCAGCATGAGATGAGTTCCAGCAAACCAGGAAATCCAATTGAAATATAACTTTGATAAGGAAGTAAGAGTCCAAGTCTTTGAGCTACCCCTACCCCCTAAGTGACAGCATGAGATGAGCTCTAGTCTAATATTCTATAAAACTAACCTGTTGTGCCTGTTTAAAATCATCAGAATGAAGAGCGAATACAGCCCTGTAAAAAGCTCCATCATAACTAGTTCTTGGTATTAAACACATATACTGTTCCATACTATTCCAATTACCTAAACAACAGTCAATATAAATATCAAATATATACAGTATAATTGTGAATATAACGCGCACCCCTTCTTACCTAGA
>NW_008708707.1:1027143-1028122 GCF_000327385.1 Lottia gigantea | reverse complement strand
TTTTCTGCCAGTCTTCTACATTCTGTTGACAACCCTGGAATAGTAACGAAATATAATGGAGTTTTACATCCTTTTCATCTTCGTAAGATGGGTAATGATGTAGAGTATGCAATGAGGTAAGTTATTGTCAGGCCAATTCCATAAGTGATAGATTTTTATGCCTTACTTTGAATGGGGAAAAAAACTTGGCAAACCAATAAAATTCAAAATGAGAGCAATAACATATAAGGTTGACTATAGAAATGGGAGATTACTATGTCTTCATCTTCTTTACTTGAGGGATGCAGTGGGCAATGAGGGACATCTTATCAGCACTACCCTAATTATTTTTCATTTCCAGCTGTGGAGAGATCTTTAATGTGCATAATCTGTATCACAATGGCCTTGGTTTATTGAGCCTCTTTTCTGTGTAAGCCTAGGTGTAAATGGCAGCCGAATGAATGAATGAATGAATGAATGAATGAATGACCTTGAGTCTATTCCACCAGTTTAATCTAATAGCTTCTCGTCTCTCTGGTACTAGTTTATATTGTATGATCTCTTCTAATTCAGCTAACATCTGTACATTCACCATTGCCTAGACAAATAATAAAACACTCTAACTAAAGTTCCCATCAAAATGTTTCCTTATTTGTTTCTACTGCAGGCTACTACACTTGACAACTAAGATCTGAAGAAATTTTTATGCAGCATGAGTTCCAAGATACTTAAAATTTCAACCAATCAAATGTTCAAAAGTTTTATTTGTTGTGTTCATACGATACATTTCATTTTTGTTTGTTCCAATTGGGTGAATGTTGGTTCATTTTGGTGCAAAGGATTTAATTCTGACCCAAGTAAAATAAAGTGTTCATCATTATTGCTGGAATATGGGGATATTTCAATATTCATTCTTCATCCCACATGTACAGTGATTTTGATTGGCTTGAATGAATTCTTACCCCATAAGCTCGGTTGTAGCTCTCACCAATCATAGCTG
>NW_008708707.1:1025544-1027093 GCF_000327385.1 Lottia gigantea | reverse complement strand
GCAAAATATGGCATTTCTACAGATGCAGCATATGGCCTACAGATGTTGTCACGAATTCAGCAACCGTGTCATGTTTTCATCAACTTTGAATCCTCTTTCAAGGTATGGACAAAATGAGTAATGTCAGATTTATACCATTTCCAATATTTGCCGTAGGACACATGACACCACCTTCGAGGATCATGCAGCAAAGTGGTCCCCTCACCTACTGCATGACCACTTCCAGAGTGTCACACTGACCGACCATCCAATTTAGCAAATGGCAATACCCAATTTATCCCTACTGTGAAAGGGAGATTTCCTAAAATTAACACTTATGTGAAAAATTCAACAACTGTGGTTTATGCAAAACAAGAGTGACTATCCATCAAAAGCCAATCAGGCATGGCTGTGTCGAAAAATGTGTCATACTCCCAGAAAAAGTGGCCCTGTCCTTCTATTTCCACTGTGTTCAATAAACTTGGTACCCATCGAATGTAGCTGTTCGACTAATGTGCCTATGATTAGCAAAATATGGCATTTCTACAGATGCAGCATATGGCCTACAGATGTTGTCACGAATTCAGCAACCGTGTCATGTTTTCATCAACTTTGAATCCTCTTTCAAGGTATGGACAAAATGAGTAATGTCAGATTTATACCATTTCCAATATTTGCCGTAGGACACATGACACCACCTTCGAGGATCATGCAGCAAAGTGGTCCCCTCACCTACTGCATGACCACTTCCAGAGTGTCACACTGACTGACCATCCAATTTAGCAAATGGCAATACCCAATTTATCCTTACTGTGAAAGGGAGATTTCCTAAAATTAACACTTATGTGAAAAATTCAACAACTGTGGTTTATGCAAAACAAGAGTGACTATCCATCAAAAGCCAATCAGGCATGGCTGTGTCGAAAAATGTGTCATACTCCCAGAAAAAGTGGCCCTGTCCTTCTATTTCCACTGTGTTCAATAAACTTGGAACCCATCGAATGTAGCTGTTCGACTAATGTGCCTATGATTTGCAAAATATGGCATTTCTACAGATGCAGCATATGGCCTACAGATGTTGTCACGAATTCAGCAACCGTGTCATGTTTTCATCAACTTTGAATCCTCTTTCAAGGTATGGACAAAATGAGTAATGTCAGATTTATACCATTTCCAATATTTGCCGTAGGACACATGACACCACCTTCGAGGATCATGCAGCAAAGTGGTCCCCTCACCTACTGCATGACCACTTCCAGAGTGTCACACTGACCGACCATCCAATTTAGCAAATGGCAATACCCAATTTATCCCTACTGTGAAAGGGAGATTTCCTAAAATTAACACTTATGTGAAAAATTCAACAACTGTGGTTTATGCAAAACAAGAGTGACTATCCATCAAAAGCCAATCAGGCATGGCTGTGTCGAAAAATGTGTCATACTCCCAGAAAAAGTGGCCCTGTCCTTCTATTTCCACTGTGTTCAATAAACTTGGTACCCATCGAATGTAGCTGTTCGACTAATGTGCCTATGATTAGCAAAATATGGCCTTTCTACAGATGCAGCAT
>NW_008708707.1:1003244-1025494 GCF_000327385.1 Lottia gigantea | reverse complement strand
ATTCACAAGTTTTGCTGAATATGCAGTGGTTTTTCTAGAAGAAGTCAAGAAAAGTGGACAGAACAAAAGTTTCTCACCATACGACTGTTTTTACGACAGAGACTGGCATATTTCAACCAAGTCATTCTATCTTCTGATGGTGAAATAACCAAGGATCTCACTTGTAATATTTTCTGCCAGTCTTCTACATTCTGTTGACAACCCTGGAATAGTAACGAAATATAATGGAGTTTTACATCCTTTTCATCTTCGTAAGATGGGTAATGATGTAGAGTATGCAATGAGGTAAGTTATTGTCAGGCCAATTCCATAAGTGATAGATTTTTATGCCTTACTTTGAATGGGGAAAAAAACTTGGCAAACCAATAAAATTCAAAATGAGAGCAATAACATATAAGGTTGACTATAGAAATGGGAGATTACTATGTCTTCATCTTCTTTACTTGAGGGATGCAGTGGGCAATGAGGGACATCTTATCAGCACTACCCTAATTATTTTTCATTTCCAGCTGTGGAGAGATCTTTAATGTGCATAATCTGTATCACAATGGCCTTGGTTTATTGAGCCTCTTTTCTGTGTAAGCCTAGGTGTAAATGGCAGCCGAATGAATGAATGAATGAATGAATGAATGAATGACCTTGAGTCTATTCCACCAGTTTAATCTAATAGCTTCTCGTCTCTCTGGTACTAGTTTATATTGTATGATCTCTTCTAATTCAGCTAACATCTGTACATTCACCATTGCCTAGACAAATAATAAAACACTCTAACTAAAGTTCCCATCAAAATGTTTCCTTATTTGTTTCTACTGCAGGCTACTACACTTGACAACTAAGATCTGAAGAAATTTTTATGCAGCATGAGTTCCAAGATACTTAAAATTTCAACCAATCAAATGTTCAAAAGTTTTATTTGTTGTGTTCATACGATACATTTCATTTTTGTTTGTTCCAATTGGATTAATGTTTGTTCATTTTGGTGCAAAGGATTTAATTCTGACCCAAGTAAAATAAAGTGTTCATCATTATTGCTGGAATATGGGGATATTTCAATATTCATTCTTCATCCCACATGTACATATAACAGTGATTTTGATTGGCTTGAATGAATTCTTACCCCATAAGCTCGGTTGTAGCTCTCACCAATCATAGCTGTTAATTCAGTGTCCAATATATCTCTAGCTTTATCAATACACTAAATTAATACAAAATAAGTAAATGAAATGGAGTTTCATATCCAATTTTTCTGCTCCAGTTTGGGCTTATAAAGACAGGCAACACCATGCAGTGTGCAATGAGAGAAATTTTGTCCGGATAGCCACAATAACTTTCTCTTTTTCAATTTCCAGCTGTCGGTGGATCTTTAACATGCACAGCCTGTAGCACACAGGGCCTAGGTTTATTTCACCCAACCATACCCAAGATGCTTTTTCCATATCAGCTCCTCTGACTTGCACCCTTAGCAGAAGGAGCAGCAAGATTGTTGCCAGGATTGATCCCTGGGCTTACAGTTGGACAGCAAATGTCCAACTAAGTCAGTCATTGCCGCACCCAACAGCAGCATGAGATAAGTTCCAGCAAACCAGGAAATCCAATTGAAATATAACTTTGATAAGGAAGTAAGAGTCCAAGTCTTTGAGCTACCCCTACCCCCTAAGTGACAGCATGAGATGAGCTCTAGTCTAATATTCTATAAAACTAACCTGTTGTGCCTGTTTAAAATCATCAGAATGAAGAGCGAATACAGCCCTGTAAAAAGCTCCATCATAACTAGTTCTTGGTATTAAACACATATACTGTTCCATACTATTCCAATTACCTAAATAATAGTCAATATAAATATCAAACATATACTATATAATTGTGAATATAACGCACACCTATTTGTACCTTGACAGTACATCTTGTAATTGTAAATGAAACAGCGCCCCTGTCAGAAAAAAAGTTGGCAAAACGCAGACACCACAACATTGAATGATAATATCGCATATTTTTTGACATCTCAAATTTCAGTCCAAAATAAAGTTTTAGAATGCACTCATTTTTCAAGCATTTTACATCTGTCAGTTTTGTTTTGGTAATCTCACAGCTTCGATAGGAAAGGCTTTGGACCACAGAAATCATGATTTAAGCACAAATACTAACCTAAACCCCAAGCAGAAGCTGAAGCCATCCTGGCCATTTTAGTTCTACATGTATCATTGGCTGTAGACCATTTATCACAAGCTAGAGAATGCAGATTACCCCTGGAAAATAATATCAAAACATCTCATTTGAATGGGACACTTTCAGAGTATATATGCGACATTCTGAAATCCTCGTTTTGCACACTGTATGGCATCACAAGTCTTCATTGACCAAATCAGGTGCAGAAAAGTAGGACACAAAAATTTCATTTCATCATTCCTGGCAGTAAATAATGTACCAGTCATCAATATGACACCCTTCAAATAATAATGGACTCTCCCACATGTGCATTTCCTATCAATATCATACAGTGTCATGGTCATTTAGATGAGTTCAGTTCCAAAATAAGGGTGTTTTTCGGGATCCTGCACCATCAAATTCAAACTCACCATTGTCCTAGAGCCTCCAGACATCTCATTTTGCCCAAAAGGATAGAATCTTCATCTGGGTGTAGTTTTTCTTTCTCTTCATAGGCTTTAAGGGCATGATCCCATTCATGTAGTTTCTCATACCAGTTCTCACGAACTCTCTGTAACACCATCAAATATCATTCAAAATTTTGCAAAATATCTCATTGGACTAATAAAAAAATAATGCTGTTCAGTGCACAATGGGGGAAATGATATTTAGTACTGAACAATATGAGAGAGTTTTATATCCTTCTGTTCAGCACTTGAGGGCTGAAATTTTGCCCGGACAGCAGCAATGGCCTTCTCTTTTTTGATTTCAACTGTTGAGGGATGTTTGAAATACACAGCCTGTAGAACACAAGGCTCAGTTTCTGGTCCCATCAAAAAAACTTGAAGAATTTGAGGTAGAACACAAGGTATCTCCAGTGTTTTCAGTACGTACCAGATCATTACTGTGTTTCTTGGCGTAAGACAATACTCCTGCAGCAGCTTCAGAATGTTGTAGTTTATTGTTGATACTGAAAAAAAGCCATATATCTCACTGTATCATCAAGTGTGGGAATATATCAATTTTAACATCTAATTGAGCTACCCTTAACACTTTTCTACATAAAAAATCTTTGGTTTGTCTAACATTAAAAAACATATTGAAAAAGTTAGTTTAAGTTTCCATTGCCTATAGTAGATAAAGTGATATCTCCATGGAAGAATGCTGATTATTTCCATAATAGGCTTTATTAAATTGTAAATGAACAGAATGGCAAATTTCAACTCTGAAAAGTGATACAGATAACTGAGAATGAGCTATTTCAGCTGGCAAAACAAACTTTAGACAGCTACATCCTTACAAATTGAATTAGCTTTGTTCTTGAGTAATTTTCTTGCCCTATTAAGAATATTCAGTATTAAAAGAAATTCTATCTTACCTAATAAGAGCATCTAAAATTTCTGTTTTATCATCTTTATTATTGTGAAACTGTTCTTCTTTATAATGCAGAGCTTTAGCATAGGCTCTACATGTCATAGCTCTGTCTCCCAGCAGACTGCTATCTAATGGCAGAGGACCCTAAAAATAACAAGAGGAAATATTTTTGTATAGTTATGACACCAGGTAAGTCCACTGATGAATATATTCAGTTATTGACCAAGTTTAAGAATCTAAACTTTATCTCAGTGTAAGGCGTACAATACCTTTAAGCTGTTCTTACTGGCTCACAAAAGGGAACTGTCTTGGACCAAACTGATGCCATACCTTGTCACAATGTTCCATAAATTCAGCTAAATTCAGTAGAGTTTGAGTTATTTCAGTAATTTCCTGTGAATTCAGGGCCTGTTTCAATCTGTCAATCAGCTCATCTTGTTGACACTCAGTTAGTTCAGTCCAGCATGAGACAAAGGCTGCGTTAAACAGGTCTCTAGAAAAATACAATTTTATAAAATTTATCCATAATTGCTCAAACAGGTTGCATTTCTATAGGACAGACAATGTTATTCAGTGAGCAGTGAGGGAAATTTTGCCAGGTTGAAGTAAACATGGCATCCGTCTATTGTCCCATCCCAATGACCTATGTCAGCCCCTCCTACCTGCATCACTGACAGGGGGAACAGGTTTGAAAAATCCAACCCAAACTATTATTAAACCCTGAACCTTTAGGCTAGCAAGCAAACGTCTAACTCACTAAGCCACCGTGGCTCCCTAATTCAATAGTGAAGTCGTCAAACATACCTGGCTAGTGGATTATATGTTTGAGCTAAAACAAAACATGATCTTAAGGCAGGAGAAGACGACTCTTTTAACAAGGCAATAGATAATTTCCGTAGCCATTCCATCCAGTCTTCTTTAGATACACGTCTACCTGCTGCCAGCGCCTACAAAATATAACAATTATTACATATATAAACCTGAAAAATGTTGTTACAGACCTTTCAATGTGCATTCTCCAGAGAACTGATCTATTTCAGTGACTGTCCCTACCGAAGATTGACAAGTAGAGATCTTCAGACAGCAGACCAATTTCAGCCTTCTTCCCTACTGAAGATTGACAATTTCTTTTTTTATTGTATATAAAGCTGGGATGAACCACACCATGCAGTGTGCAATGGAAGAGATTGTCAGAACATCCACATACCATAATCTACCTGTGTTTATTATCCTATCCTAAAGAACTGTCCATCTCTATCACTGAAAACAGCCAAAACATTGAACAAGAGCCCCACTTTCATAACCATCCAAACCCAGCATAAAGATAACTTACCTTTTTCAAATGATCAAATTTAACACTAAGTTTTTTGATGGCTGCTGTATCACTGGATGCTGATTCAGCTATCTTATTGGCTTTACTTCTGTTTCTACGATGTTTCATAGAGTGTATATCTAAATCTTCATCAGAGATAGTTGTACCCTGAAATACACACATCAATATCTATACAGTTTAAAAAGGGTGGGTTGTAGCACACTTGGTAAGAGTGATGGAATCTTTACATCTTGTCATCTGCTTGATTACATAAAACAATGGTGGTAGTGGGTTCTTATTTCAGTCAGCAAGTGACAGTCTGGTGATTTAAAATAAATCATCTTTCCCCAGTATACCAGTCGACCAGCTGTAAATGGGAACAGATAATCCTGGAGATCAATGCCAAGAACATGATGGTGGTCATGGGTTCTAATCTCAGTTGACCTATAAAAATCTGGATACCTTATATAAGTCATCTTTCTTCATTATCGACCCAGAAGTAAATGGTTGCAGATATTCTAGAGAAGTCGAAAGGTTTGGCCAAGGACCACCTATATAAATCAAAACTTACCCGTAATAATTTGGTCATTAAAACACTATAGCGTTGATGACTGATGCGTTGTTTATGTAAAACTTTATTCATCATGGGTACAAATATCATAAACTTATGTCCCAGTTGAACAACCAAAGCGCAGAGAGTGTTCATTGCTGTGCCATGTAAGGCTGGAGTCGAGTCCAGTATTCTAGCTAGAGGATGGATTAGCTTGGAAGCGTAGTCTGTTAAATCCAGATTATCTGTTAATCTATCTATTGTCTCCAAGGATGACCTGCAAAATAAATATAGACCATGAGATACGTGTTATTCTATTTGATGTTAGGGAGCCACAGGGCCAACCAGAAGATATATTCTTGGAGGCTAACATGGATCAATGACTAAAGTTACGTCTCCTAAGAATTATGAAAATATCTATGAAAGTACTGATAAAATAAGGACAAGTCCATTGTATTTAGGATTTCAGGAAAAAAATGATTTTAAAATAAACCATCTTTCCTTATAATTCCATCAACCCAGCTGTAAATGAGAACAGATACTCCTAAGAACGATCAATGCTGACCAAGTAAAAGCTAGAAGACAGGCCGGGTATTGTAAACTAAAGGAACTGACATACTTACTTTCTGACTGCCATGGGTATTTCAGGTGAATCAAAGAGTTTAATGACAGGTGGTAATAATAAATGAAGATAATCATCTAAATTAGCTCCAAATAACTGCAGGGCATCTAATAACTGGAGAAATTAATAAAGAGGATTCAGACGAGTGTTAAGCTAAGATTCCATATACGCGTCATGCAGACATAAATGGCCCTTGCGGATCCGTCATGCGTCAAATATGATTCCATATGTGCGTTAAACATGTTTGTTATCTTTCTTGTGACACACGGACTTCATTGGCAAAATCTATCTTTAATCTTTAATTTTCAATTGCTACAGAATTTCATGAAATGCAAATCTAAACTGATAAGTCCAATCACTAAGCAGGCATGTAAAAAGGCCAAACTAACTCAAAGACCAACTAACCTCTGCAGTAACAACTCTATCAGAACTGGTATCATGCATGAAGACACGTAACATCTGTGGTATAATCTGGGGAAGATAGACTCGGAACTCTGTACCAAGAGCTCCTACAATATGTTCTATCAATCTTATTATTGTACTCTGCATCGTGCTGCTTGGTGTCCAGAAGTCCTGAAATTACAAAGACTAGATTTAGGGGGGGTTGTAGTCAACTGGCTAATTGTGTTTAAATCTTATGACATCGTTCCACCAAGCAAAATTCTTATTTGTTTTTAGTTTTCCTAAGGAAAAGGAAGAGGAAGCTGCCACCTTTATTTTTCAGATCCCCAAAATATATCATAATGAAGTAAAGAAGGCCCTCGCCTAAAATACTACTACCTCAATATATCTAATGGAAGTCCTTATTCAGTTTGTAAAGAAGCAGCATTACCTACCTTAACAATAGTAAAAATATCTTCTAAATAATTTTTAATATGTTGTTTTACTACTGATATTATAGCCCCTAGTTGTTGAAATAAATACTGGAAAAAAAAGTTTTATTCAGGCATCTCAACTGCTCTTCTATGGGAGATAACTCTTGATTAACTGTTACAATTTAAGACCACAATATTATAATACAATTACAAATATGGTTCATTTGAACATCCAAGGTCTTCGGGAATCTTTTTTTAAATAAAATCTAAAATCTAAATATCTAGAGCTCATCCTATGACATGTGTTTTGGGTGCATTGTCCTCATTGGGCAAACTACCAATAGTAATAAAGGTCCTGGGACATATGGTCAGCTTAGCAAAAGTTCTGAAAAGAGCCCAGAGACAGGACAGCTAACCTGGGAAAATAGGGGTCAACTTTCCTTAAAGGGCTTTGTAATTATGGTCAAAGCAAATGATCTTATTGAAAAGCAGCAAGTGAAGAAGGACATACCTCTCTGAAACTAGCCTCGGCATTGCGTATAACAGTCAGAAAGGATGGTATGACTTGTGGTATATATGGTACACATTTGATACGTAGTGACTTAAAGATGAAGGTGGTGGCTTGAACCACCATGGTGTGATGTTCTGATAGCGACGGGTCACGTAATATCTTCATCAAATTAGCTACAGTTATAGCAGGGTAGAACTCTTCTAAAGTGGAGGTAGCACTCATGCTTGCTAGCATTTCACTGGTATTCAAATCTAAAAATAGAATAGGTTAAATCAATGTTCGATTTAAATTCAACTTCTCCATCAATTGAAAAGATGGCATCTTTATGCAATTCTATCTAGAATCAAATTTCCTGCTACAGTTTGGGCAAACCCTCGACTAAATGCTCACCTTGATTACTGTCTCCATTAGTTTTATTATCAGATTTACTGATAGCTGATTCTCTTTCTGAGATTAATCCAATGTTCATTTTATGTTTGTGTGGATCAAGAGCACCAATCAACCCAAGAACTCTGATCACCTGCAATACAAACAAACACATCCCTTAAAAATAAAATGAAATTGAAATGAAATATGAAATGAAATGGAAAAGAATATGAAATGAAATGGAATATGAAATTGAAATTGAAATGAAATCGATTTTGGACGTCACAATTTGTCTGTTGAACTAGCAAAAAAAAAGACCATAAAATTTTTTAAGAAAGGGAAGACCGATGAAGATTATATATCCTAAACATGTCTCTGTAGTATGAGCTGTAGTAAATTAAAGATGAATACTCACCTCTCGTCTGATGCCTGGTGTTTGCTCTGTTTTTAAGAAGTTCAGTAAAACCTCTAGTAATGTGGGATATTTTTGATATGGTACAACAACACAACCAGTAGTCTCTATCAACTGACCTAATGTCCATAGTGAAATCTGTAAAAATAAAATTTAGATCCAACTTTTCTGCTTCATTTGGGTCAATGAAGGTAAATTTTGTCAAGCTAATAACAATAGACTCTTTGAAATGCATGGTTTCCATTGAATGTCCCATACCAACTAATACACAGCACTTATATGTCAGCACCTTCAATTTGCATCACAGACATGGGGATTGAACCTTCAGTTAAGTTCACAAGACAAGGGATGGACAGACCAATAGACAGACAAGGGCGATGGTATTTTGCTGGCCACTATGTCTAACTAACCTCACGTTTTTGTATAGATGTAGAATCTTGTAACATGTCCAGAATAATAGGTAATAATTCATCCATCCATTTCTTCATCTCCGTTCCACTCACCTACACAAAGACGTTTAAAAAATATTCCAGATACTATAGATAGTATATATACACTGAAAATTGTACGCTGAGCCTCACTTAACCATTTACACTAGCATGCATAAATAAGCATACATTTACGTCCTAACTGTCGCAGTCACCTTTCAGGCTAGGTGCATCAAGGGATTTGATTTCATCTCATCAATGCCAAGGTGGCTCCAAACTGGTCCCTTAAGAGAGAAGCTTTAGATGGAATGGGGGACCAGTTCGCTAACACAGCGAAGATGGCAAAACTTTTATACTTACCAAAGCTTGTTCTCCAATAGCTGTTAAGACACTGATAGTAACATTAGGATTGGGGTCTGGATTCTTTAATTTTGGAATCAGCACCTGTACAGATAAAAACATCAATTAGGAGTTTTACTTTTTTATACAGTTGGTCTTATCCTAGATTTTATACTTTACAGGGCTTATAATTGTTTCTATACTTTATAACTTAATAGTTACTAATACTTCTTTTAATACTTGACTTTTTTTATACATTATTGAGCGGGTGAATAATAGCAAAGCTACGCAGTGCACAATGAGCAATCTTACTCTAATTAACAGAAAAATTGTACCAACCTTTAAAATGGGCTCCATATAAGGTCTAATCAATCTAGCAGCATTAGCCACTAAATGTCCTAATAGTCTGGCAGCTTGTTCTTTATTTCTACCTATACCACTATATTCTAACTCCGTTAAAATCTAAAACAATAACATCCTCATTTTCATGAATTCAATCAAGAAAATTAATCGGAAAATAACATAACGAAGAAAAATCAACGAAATATCATTCTGTTATGGAGTTCATAAATGAAATGTACAAGTAAGAAAAGATCTCCCAGAACAATCTGTGGCTGAGATTGTAATCAACAGAGTCAACCTGTATCTCTGACAGTGGGAAGCCATACTTTTATGGATATATTTATGACATTTCAAAGCTAAGGGATTAACACAGAGAAAATTCAATTCAACTGCTTTATTAGGTTAATTGGACATACCTGAATCAACACTTTACGTAAAGACGGCATGACGTAAGCTGGATTTTTACTGGATAATCTTCCTATCATACATATAGCTCGTTCTCTTATTTCAAAAGCCTCATCGTTCAAGGCTACAAACAAAGCACTGACGTTTTCAGCTTGTGCTAGATGAGGATCAAACCTTTCATCTAATGAGTCCAACACACATAGTCTTATATCAGGATCTACAAAATACATTATATAATTAGGTAAGTCTATTCTGAGAAGAATGAAGGTCCCCGAAAATTAGGTAACAATATAAACAGGAGAGAAATAAAATAAACATTCCTGTTTTATGACAAATAATGAAGAAACAAACCTGAATCTGTAATACCAACTACCAACAATTTATTTAATACGTCTGCTACTGTTGTCATGGCAGCCATACTAACTTGTTCTTGATTGGTTGATAATAACTGTAAAATTATAAAGTCACATAAACATTTGACTCAAAACTTCATGGCAAAAATTGTCTTCGTTATATTATTATATTATTTCATCTACGTAAAATTTATATTTTCCCTAAGCAAGACTGCATTCAGTCAGTTGGCAGTTGACTGTCAAACAAAAATAATTTTGAACGTACCACTAGTAGAGGTGTTAACAGTCCAGCACAAGTTTGAACAGCTTCTAGTCGTATCTCTTTATGTTCGCTAGAGAGATACTGATCAGCACAATGTCGTACAAACTGAGTTAGAGAGTGACCTGGAAGGAAACACCAAAATCAGTTCCTTTTGTTTCTTTTTTTTCTCTGATATTTGACATCTCCAATGTAATCTAACAATTTTCTACCACAGTAAAGTTCTAATAACATTATTTTTAACCAATCAAAGTATTTAATATAGGACCTGTTCCTTGATAACAATGATGAATTGATAAATAGCGAAACCCAAAGAGACTATCATACTGCTCTCATTCATTATTGTCAGCTTTTACATGCTTTGATTGGTTAAAAATAAATATCATCACTAGAACAGGACTGTGGTAGATAACTTGTTAGATTACAGAATAAAAAATAAAAGAAACATAATTAAATTTAATGGAACAGTGAAAAAAAATTAAGTTTTAGTATAAAATTCTTACCTTCAAAATCAAAACTTCCCAAAGTTCTTAAAGCAAGAGTGATTCCTGTTACATCATGTGATTCTGTTAATATACCTCCTGATGCTGAAATGAATGAATGAATGAATGAATGAATGAATGAATGAAATAATGAAATAATGAAATAATGAAAGAATGAAATGAATAAATGATAAACTAATATTACCTGTAGGAGGGAGGGGAGATGCTGGGGTTTTAGGAGCACCAGGATGTTTTAAAGATCTACCCATTAATATCATAGATAAACTCTTTAATAAACCATCTTGTATCTCTTTCTTTAACTGTGGTATCTGTTTAGCTATGTCTCTTAATGCAGCAGTAAGGGCAGGGCTGAAATGAAAAAAAAAAGTATTCATCCTACATGCCCAAAATTGCTATATATATTTATAATATGTTTCAATATAACAAAGAAATAGTACGAACCTAAGTCCAGTTGCCAGCATAGAATCTAATAAATCTCGTATATCTCTAGTAATATTGGACCCGACGGCCCTAGCTAGCATACTAATACACGTAAATACTGCAGGATCCACCACAAAATTACGATGCTTTCTGAAATACAAAGATAAGTTGAATGACTAAAAATCTTAGTTAAATAATCTATACCATTCACAGGATATACAAAATAAAGAAAAATGGGAGGTTAAATGAAATAAGATAAGAAAGATAACTCTGAACTGGACCTTCATGATGAACACCAGCTGTTGAATGTAACCAATATACAGATTTCAAAGCTCTCACAGACTGTACTACAACCCTTCATTAAGTACCATATTCCTCTTCTGAAAAAAATCATCAAAATTAATCTCAGCTTTTGGATTTTCAGGAATTCAGTGACTTACTTTGAAGAGATATCTTTTGGTGGTAGTGAAGCTCGTATAATTTCCATAATTCTTGGCAGTAGTCGGAAAATTTCCTCATTGACTGAAATAGCTAGTAATCCTATAGCTTGAAACGCCTGGGTTCTATCTTTATCCCTTTTTAAAATCACTAGTAGAAAGTTTATAGTATCTGCTAAATATCTATAAAAAAAATAAATTAAAAAAAATATCACTTTTTGAATGAAAGTTTGGTTTGTGATGTGACGGACATTGTTTCAAATATAGAAAATACAATGTCTATTTTCACATTGAAGATTAAGGACATTTGTAGCCATTATGCTAATAAGCCTCTTATTTTTGCAGTTACTGTTAAGAATTTAAATAGATCATGGACAGCAAGTATTATAACCTGCAGAAACACATCATGTAAGTTTGCATCTTAATCAGATTGATGGTAACTTAAAGTAAGGGCCACATACTTTTGGCTGTGAGCTATACAGTGTTAACTTACATTCTAGAGAAAACAGTAGGATTAAATGAAGCTAGTCTAGGTAATACCATTAACATTGTTGTCTGTATAAAACCACTTTTACTTCCACGATGTCTCAACACAAGATTACATACCTTTAAATGAAAATCTGTATTAATACGGAAATCTGGAACTTGTAAAGAGGTGTATCTGATACACTGCTAGCATCAATTTGCACTACATCAAATTCTGTTGTTCTTGTAATTCCACTAAAACTAATTATTCTATTACCTCCTTATTGCAAAAGTTGCTAATAATATCTAAGGGCCTTTGTTATAGTAAACTTAGCTAGTCAACTCAGCAACTTTTTTATAAAGCCAGTAAAAGTCTTAACAAACCTTATCAAAGTTATTGTTGATTAACATTTTACATGTTTTACTTTCAAAAAGATTATTTCCTGGTGACAAGTTTCTATATCCAGTTGTACCAGTTCGTATTGTCATTAATAACGCCTTTGATTTATTCTGAATATGTTGATATGATCCATGGTGAAGATGACTTTTGGACTTGCTTCCATAGAGTTCCTGGAAATGTAATTTTACTTTCTATTTTCCTGCAGCTGTTAGGGTAATGAAGATAGGCAATACCATGTACAATGAAGGAATTTTGCCAGGACAGTGGCATATGCCTACTTTTGAGGGATCTTTAACATGTACAGCCTGTAGCACTAAGGGCCTCAGTCATTTGGATACTCTGATTGATTAAACACTTTTTCCATGTCAGCCACAAGGTATTATCTTAAACTATATCTGGATTGAACCCTGAACCATCAGGTAAGTGAGCAAGCGTCTTATTCACTGAGCCACCGTGGCTCCCAAGGTACTGAGGGGTAAAATGATTAGTATAATGAACCTACCCTCAGACTGGTCTCATGAATATTCTGTTGATTTGTTATCTCTTCCATCTCAACTCTTGCTTTCTAAAAATGGTTAGAATATTTTTCTACATTGAATTTAGTGAAAATTATAAAGGGATATCAGCTTACAGCACACAAGGTCTTGATTTATCGCCCATTTGAACACCTAGACACTTTTTAGCTGTTAGCCCCTCCAACCTATATCACTGACAACAGGAAACTAGGTTGAATAATTCAAAGGTTTATCTCAACCTATGCTAGGATTGATCACTTGACCTTCAGATTAGCAAGCAAGTGTATAACTCACTGACCCATTGGACTCTCTGCAGCTCTTGATATTGGTCAACTGGCCCGAGAGTAAAATTGGAACTTGTGACCCCTTGAAACCTTAAAGCGATAATTTGATGACTCTGATAGTAATCAGTGCTGTTTCAAAGTCAAAATCTAGTTTAACTCACCTCTCCTTCCACGTTACTACAACGTAAAAGTTCGTTAATAATCAGTAGTGATCCATGCATCCAATCATCTCGCGTCATTTTATGTTCTCGTAATGTGACGTCATCAGCTACTTTCAAAGCTTCGTCAAAACATTGCTGAAAATGGAATAATAAACTAGGTTTTGTCTCACAAATACATCTAAGGATCAATTTTGAGGTACGTATTGTATTTCTCAATGTTAAATTCTACACTCACAGCAAATTCTTTAGATTTGTGATAAATTGGACCCAGCTCTTTTAAAAACTTGACTTCCTTGCCAAAACAATTAAGTGTCTACTGTAACAATCTGGTTCCCTTTAAGAGATATTCTGGCCAATGAAAACTATTGTCTCAAAAGCATTTTCCTTGGTAAAAATATCTTCACAATCTTGTAAAGTATCCAATAAAATTCAATTTCCTTACCAATAACAATATATCCAATGCATTCAGACCTTAGTGAAATCTAAGTGAAAATGCCTATTTAAAGAACTGAAGTCAGTGAACAAGTTTCTTTACCTTATACCACTGTGATCGTTGTGTCTCCTTCGTTTCTCGTTGTGATGTGACAGTAAGAGCAGCTTGTAGTGCTGATACTGCAGCTTCTCTCACAGACGGCTAAATTTATAAACAAAATATAATTTATATTAGGAACTTAAAATGCACAAATTCTAAACTACAGCAATACATTAGTCATGTAACAGGAAAAACAGTTCAAAGGAATATAGATACATCTAAGAATTGGAGCTTGTGATGAAAGGTGACTTAATCAGTAGTCAATAGAATTTCACTGTCATAGCACAAAGAATCTTAATATTTCCCAGCTTTTCATAGCAGCTTTTCAGTTCTCAACTTGAAGGCATATTAGAAAAAAGAAAATCTATTTGGGGCATAAGACTAACCTTTAAGTCTCTTATGGCATCAAATATACAATCGAAGAATTGTTGAATTTGTTGAAAGAAGAAAGTTGGAGTATTCACTGCAAGTTCTTTTAACACCAACACCTGATAAAATAAGATAACAAACATCAGTTTATATTAAGGGAATAATTAGTTTTGAAAAAAAGAAATTTTATGTTGTATTTTGTTGTTTTTTTCTGAGCAAGTCAAGGTTACTTTTTTGTCACATTCAGAAAAATGGAAAGGATCTCAAGAACAATCTCAAAAAAATTTAAATGGATAAAAAAATTGAGTAAAACTTACTGCAGCCATTCTTTTTCCTTCATTACGTTCCTCAGACAACCATTCCAATGCTCTTTTCACCTCAAACTCTATATATTCTGCAGCATGAGTTCCTGAAAGTAATGCCAGGTTGCCAACAGCCATGGCAGCCATCTCCATAACACTGACTTCATTTGAAGGAAGCATATTCCGTAGATAATTAGTGAATCTTGTAACTCTAGTTGATGTGTTTCCTACATCTACTCCACTTAATGTAGCTAAGAAAAAACGAAAAATAAATATCTAAGCGGAAATCTTTTGAAAACTGCAGAAGCAGGAAAAGGTTGAAGCTCTTGTCATCTTTGTATTGATTGGATAAAATCTATAATAATCTATCATAAAGGCCTATCCAGCCCCTGTCTTTAGAGTGGGGTCCGTGAGGGCTGGGACCCAGCAAGTGAGAATTAAGCCCCAGGCAAAACCTTCTTCAGTTCAGCAGAGACTGATTCATTTACAGTGACTTTGTACAAAAACCAAAAAGATAGATTTTGATACGTTTTTGGCACCTCAAAATTGTCAGAAATGATCCATCATCAATTCTTCAAATTTTGTGAGAACAAAATCTGAGCCCCAGTACTAATTCATTTCTGGCATATCGTGAAAAAGGTTCTGTTAATATTTATCAATATATAGATGTAGGTGTAAAAGAATATTACTACTATAACAAACCTATAGCAAGAATCCCTCCTTTCTTTTCATTCAAATCAGAACTGGACACCATTTCAAAAATATGATGGTTGAAATCATCCATGAAAGCCATGTGTTCCTCAACTGGCATCTCCCTTAGCTCTGTACTGACAAAATGATGTAACTCATTGACAGTCTTATTCCTAACTTCTTCATTCCGATTTTTTAACCCAGCTACAAACTGTAGCAGCATCTGTGTAGTTGTCGACATTTTGAATATGTAGAACAATATGATAAGCTAATATGTCAGTCGTAGTATATCAGATTACTTTCAAAGCAGGCTCATTTCTTGTATATTCTCTGAAAAATAAATGAAATGGACTTTGAAATTTTTACTTAATGAAGACGAGCAATGCCATGCTGTGTGCAATGGGGTGAATCCATGACAACTCTTTCAGTTTGAAGGCCGAAAGACCTTTAACATGCACAATCTACACGTAAAATCTACCTTGACCAAAACCCTTGCTGTCCTAGTTCTGAATAATTTGATAGGTTACTAGTGGCAGTAGCTAAATATTGTTATGTGGCATTTCCAATAAATAACATGCCATTTATGGGGGCAAGACTGAGTCTGGGAAGGAAAAAGGCATTGACATGGAACTGACAGAGCAACTCTTGATTTGGATTGAGGATATGGCATGATTATGAAGTATTGAACTTGAACTGTAAAGTCTTGACTTTAGTCCACAGAGCTAGAGCTAAAAAGGAAAACAAGAACATTGAACAGTGAATTTCTTGTTGAATCTTTGAACGATTTCACATGACTTCTTGTGAAAAGTAAAGTCAAGTATAAGATGCAGCAAAGCAGTTAGATATGATATCGTAATACGAACTGTCAAAGATGGAAAAACAAAAAGAATCTTTAGTTCGTGCAAAATTAATTGACGAGAAGTCGGCCATTTCTGGTCACGTGATCAAAGATAAATAATGTCTTGCCTAAAATGTAGTGATGGACTATTAGAGTTTTTTTTTCAGCTAAGTGGTTTTAGAAAGACAATCTTCATATAAAACCAATTGTTTCCCTTTTAAAATAAATATTGACTTTGAAAAGTGGTTGGAAACAAATAAGCAAGTTTTATGTTTAATTTTCTTGAAAAAGTACATCATTATATTTTACATGCAACCGGCACATTTAATAACTTCCGACCAGGCTGAACTTAGCGTACACATTCAACTAGCATACAGATTCGGGTCGGATCGGGTCGAATTGTCTAGGCAAATCTGAGTTATTTATAACTTAAATATTGTTAAAATAACTTAAAAACTTTTTTTATGACAAATACACATAAGAATTCTTTCAATTAAAGTCTTTGTACTGTGGCCCATTTAAGACATAATTTTTTTGTTATGGAAGCTGAAACTTACAAAAGTTATCAGCAAATTAAAAGGCATAGCCGTCATAGGAACTTTTTGAAATTCATACCATACTATCTCACACTTGTCATTATTCGAAATATCAAATCACCAAATTGCTGTCTCCCTAATTACTTAATGTTGGTGCACTTTTGTAGTTGAAAATTATCAATATCAGGATTAATGGCATTTTGCTCAACACTGCATCTTGGAGAATATAAAAGTACCCCACAATTTCCACTTGTTATCTCTCTTAGCCTATTTAAGTCAAAATCAGATAGTGTTTTTTCCTTGCGGTAGCAGAATGCTCTGGGTTCAAATGTCAATCGAGACTTTTTTCCAGGAGTTTGAAAATCTTCTTGAGTAGTATCAAATCTACCTGTAGCCTAACCTTTTTCACAACAAGATTTCTTACAAAGTCAGGTTATGTAACCCTTTTCCCTTGAACATGTGGTTTGTTTGGGATGTACATGCTTTGTTGCATCCCAACTCTATTTGCCTAACAATAGGTGCAACAAGGCAATGCAATGTTTGCAATACCCTCGTAGACCTGCTGGACAATTGCAGTAAGCTCTTTCCACTTTTCCCGTTCTCTTCTGAAGGACTGTCCATACACTATATGGTGCTTGTGTCTGTGCCTTTTGTGGAGCAACAAAAGCCTTTACATAGCAGTAAGATATATTTGGACTGATTCGATGGTATTGTCCAGATAAGTATAAACTTTCTCCTTCTTTTGTTGATTTTGATCCTTTCGTCGGGACATTATGGTTCTCAACACCTGTAAAATTAATTCAGTTTATACATATACATGTATAATACATCATAGAGTAGTTTATTGAGGAAACAAATCACAAACTTGCATGAGTGTAAACTATACACACCTGCTTTGTTCGTTATTTATCTGTTTGCACACAAGATAAGCCAAGAGGCGAGACCTATTATACGAGGTGAATCAATCTACCGAAGTGATTGATTGCTTAATACCCCAGTCCCCAATCATGTTAATCAGGTAAACAAACACTGTCAATTACTGTAGGCATCTTGTAACTCACATGAGTGCTCTTTGGAGCAACACACGTTTTGTTAATTGCCATTTTGTTTTAACTTAAACATAAATAATTGTGAAGTCTATTCTACTTGACTAGAATGAATAGAATCATGATACAAACATAATAATCAAATAATAATACTGGATACAAGTCAGAAGGAACAGTAGTGGAACAATTCTACATTAAAATAATAATAAAATCTATCTGTTTAAGGTTGTGAAATTAGGCTCAGTCTCCAGAGTCTGATATCAGTAGGCCTACAATAGTATTAAATACTTACACAGTTTTATATAATCTTCTACATCTGAGACTGATGTATTTTTACAGGATCGGGAAGCTTAATCAAACCATCTTCCAAAATAAATTTACTCTTTCTTTTTTCTATCACTTTCTGGAGATCATCTCGAAAAACGATTGATAGTTAAAATGCCTTAACTTTAGTGGTCTGAACCTGTGGCGGAGCTAGGTTTACATCCGAATCTCTAACCTATTTATGAGTTTTTTGCCCAAAAAACTGGCTTTGGGGCTGCGAGGGGCTGTACCCTCTGCCCCCACGCCCCCCTTTGGCTCCACCACTGGTCAGAACAAAAGACTAAATCGTCTAAATCAAACCCACTTCAAATAGCGGTATAAATATGGGTGTTTACGTGGTCATCTTAATTTCATTTATGTTTAAATTGAAAGTTTAAATTAAATCAATAATCTTACCGCATCGGCTTTACCCATATTTCTACAAGCAATAATAACATGACCTCCCATACGAGCTATTTCTCTGGCAGCAATGTATCCAATAACTGCAAAACAAATACATGTATACAAGTACGAAGTACAACACGACGATCTTATCAATTAAACCGTCCAAAACCGATCATAACTGGCACATTTACAAAGATAGCTTGCCAGGCAAGGTAACATACGCCCACTATCAGCTGTCAGAAATGATAGTCGTTAGTGATTTTATAATGAATTTTCAAATTATCTTTAAAATATTTTAAAGTCAAGGCAAAACCTCAAAAACAGTTCACCCAAATTATAATCAAATTCAATCATGAACAAGGTCCCATCATTGTACACACAACAGCAATGACTCTGAAACCTTTCATCCAATTATCACTGACTTCGAAATTAACTGAGATCTCGTCAATATCTACATCCATATCAAGTTTCATCAAATTTGATAAAAATGCGAACGGACAGACAAGGTTTTCATTATAATATGAGCGTTTTTCCAACCAATGTTTTCAGCCTTACAATCATAGTCTTACCGATTGTACAATGAGGAAAATTTTGTCAGGACAGCTAGGCTCTTTTTCAATAATGAGTATTCAAAACTGCTAGAGGTTACAGATGAATCGAATAAACCTACCTTTACTTCCATGCATCAAAATTTTGAGGATCTTAAACGAGGGTCATAAACCTTGATGTGCAGCATTACCTAAAATACATGTTAAGGTCAAATTGTCATATTAAACAAAGAAACTATGAATCTAATAAAAAATATTATTATAAAATTAAAACATATAGACAAGTGTGACCCTTGTGTCAGTGTTATCTGTACCAATAGGGGTTAACATATTTAAAGCCCATTTACACGGTAAAGAAAGTTGTATCAACCATGGTTTATAAAGCAAAATTTGCTGTGTAAACAGGGCTGTAACACTGTATTAATACAGCTTCCAGGAGTAGTATATTTCACATGTTCTGTACAGCAAGCTGTATCCAACTTTTATATCTGACCAATGGGAGCACAAGTTTAAATCTTGAAAGGTCATTCTCAATTTTGGCGGGAATTTATGTCAACAAATTGGGAGTGATTCATGCAACTTGATATACTGTGTAAACTGACAAGAAATATATTACAAAAGTTGTATACAACCTGTTTTACTGTGTAGATGGGCCTTAGACGTCTGTGGTGGCTCTAACTCTTCTTGGAATGTGATCTAGTACTCATTTATATTACACAGCTTGGCAATCATTCCACTTTAAGACATGTATCATAACACAGGGGCAACAAGTATCGCAAAACTGTGTAATAGACAAATTGTAACATTCTATCTTCAAAGTTTTAACATTCAATCAGACGACGTCTGTTGTTCCTGAAATTCCACTAAAACTGTGTTTGATGACTACTATGTATAATTTTGAAAAATGAAGTAAATATTTGGCCTGATTAGCATGCTTAGAATTCAATACAAAATAGTTTGAGGTTGTTTCCTGATCATTTTTTCGGCTTGGCTCTTGGTCGTTTCACATTTTCCTTGGTAATTTCCTTGTTGTTTCATGTTTTCTTTGGTCGTTTGGTCAACTCAAGTTTTAGAAAGTAAGAAAGTTCTATACAGAATCATATCATACAGATCATTTGCCTGTTTTCATTTTAGACAAGATTTTATCAATTTACAACTTTACAATAGCAACAACTCCCCACCTCTAAACACTTGAAATTTATGAATGATACTGCTAAATAGATGAATATTTCAATCCTGTTGCCAAAAAAACTTATCACCACTGCTCTCTGTCTATAGCTTTTAAATAACTAGTAGAAATAATAGAGTAACCACTTTGACTAAATTGGGCATAAGATTATTACAAAAATATACCACAAAACAGTCAAATTGGTCGTGAATGTATCCAACCTGCATAGGATAGGACTCTGCTTGCAATCTCAAAGCTTTTAACCAGTTGAACCATGCCTTTTGAAATGAATGCAGCTTATAAGAACATCCAAAAACATAAACCATATTGAAAGAGGATAATCAGAACCTTCCCAAAACACAATTTGAACTCTGTGATTTTACTACTTTAAAAACTGCTGACAATGTTGTAAAAAAAGCATAAACCACAATGACGAAATTGGACAGGAAGTATAAATAACCTGCCACAAAATAGTCAAAGCGGTCTTTGCTCCACCATCTCTCATCCATTGCACCATCATACTGGTAGACTGGTACCTATAGAAACCACGCAAAGACCATATTGGGTAACATTTGTATCAAATTGTGGCCAATCAAAAAAGATATGTCAACGTGTTGAAAAATACCTAGTAGGCTACTTGAAATAGCAAAAAGCTAAAGTAGACCATCAATTTCAGATACAAATATCATCACAATATCATTCCTGAAAGAAAATAAAAGTGATAAAAATTAGTTCAAAGAAAATTAGAGATTAGTGGCCTGATAAATACAGATCAAAATAAACTTACAACCATACTTTGTTTACAATTTACAAAAAGGCATTACTTTGTTTCTCCTATAAAGTAAAAAAAAAATGTGATTATGAGTCATTTCTTAAGATTTGGTACATAAATGGAACTCCATAAAATGCCATTCAGGCATGACTCTGTCCGAAAATGTGTCATACTCCCAGAAAGAGTAGACCTGTCCTTCTATTTCCACTGTGTTCAATAAACTTGGTACCCATCGAATGTAGCTGTTCGACTAATGTGCCTATGATTAGCAAAATATGGCATTTCTACAGATGCAGCATATGGCCTACAGATGTTGTCACGAATTCAGCAACCGTGTCATGTTTTCATCAACTTTGAATCCTCTTTCAAGGTATGGACAAAATGAGTAATGTCAGATTTATACCATTTCCAATATTTGCCGTAGGACACATGACACCACCTTCGAGGATCATGCAGCAAAGTGGTCCCCTCACCTACTGCATGACCACTTCCAGAGTGTCACACTGACCGACCATCCAATTTAGCAAATGGCAATACCCAATTTATCCCTACTGTGAAAGGGAGATTTCCTAAAATTAACACTTATGTGAAAAATTCAACAACTGTGGTTTATGCAAAACAAGAGTGACTAACCATCAAAAGCCAATCAGGCATGGCTGTGTTGAAAAATGTGTCATACTCCCAGAAAAAGTGGCCCTGTCCTTCTATTTCCACTGTGTTCAATAAACTTGGTACCCATCGAATGTAGCTGTTCGACTAATGTGCCTATGATTAGCAAAATATGGCATTTCTACAGATGCAGCATATGGCCTACAGATGTTGTCACGAATTCAGCAACCGTGTCATGTTTTCATCAACTTTGAATCCTCTTTCAAGGTATGGACAAAATGAGTAATGTCAGATTTATACCATTTCCAATATTTGCCGTAGGACACATGACACCACCTTCGAGGATCATGCAGCAAAGTGGTCCCCTCACCTACTGCATGACCACTTCCAGAGTGTCACACTGACCGACCATCCAATTTAGCAAATGGCAATACCCAATTTATCCCTACTGTGAAAGGGAGATTTCCTAAAATTAACACTTATGTGAAAAATTCAACAACTGTGGTTTATGCAAAACAAGAGTGACTATCCATCAAAAGCCAATCAGGCATGGCTGTGTCGAAAAATGTGTCATACTCCCAGAAAAAGTGGCCCTGTCCTTCTATTTCCACTGTGTTCAATAAACTTGGTACCCATCGAATGTAGCTGTTCGACTAATGTGCCTATGATTAGCAAAATATGGCATTTCTACAGATGCAGCATATGGCCTACAGA
>NW_008708707.1:913399-990028 GCF_000327385.1 Lottia gigantea | reverse complement strand
TATGGACAAAATGAGTAATGTCAGATTTATACCATTTCCAATATTTGCCGTAGGACACATGACACCACCTTCGAGGATCATGCAGCAAAGTGGTCCCCTCACCTACTGTATGACCACTTCCAGAGTGTCACACTGACCGACCATCCAATTTAGCAAATGGCAATACCCAATTTATCCCTACTGTGAAAGGGAGATTTCCTAAAATTAACACTTATGTGAAAAATTCAACAACTGTGGTTTATGCAAAACAAGAGTGACTATCCATCAAAAGCCAATCAGGCATGGCTGTGTCGAAAAATGTGTCATACTCCCAGAAAAAGTGGCCCTGTCCTTCTATTTCCACTGTGTTCAAAAACTTGGTACCCATCGAATGTAGCTGTTCGACTAATGTGCCTATGATTAGCAAAATATGGCATTTCTACAGATGCAGCATATGGGGTGGCTCTCTGTGACAAATTTGGATATGATCTTCAAAAGTGGCATTCCTACTGATGTGGTTTATACCCAGCAAAAGGTTCAACATCCAACAGATGCAATTTAGACAAATGCGGTAAACAGCAAGCCAGCAAACATTGCTTTTGACAACAACAATCTTGACTTGTGTGTCAAAAAATGGATAATATTTCTAGTAAGATACGCCCAAATTTTCATTATATCAAGGGTGGTCACCAATCTGTGTCAAATCCTTTCAAAAATCTAACTTGTAATAGATATTGTTGATTTAAACGAACAGATAAAATTCTGAGACATAAACTGTTACCTCTATCTTTTGATGCATTTTTACCAAGTCGACGGCAACAACTCAAGTTATGTTTATTGAAAAATCTGTTATAGATGATCACACCAAATTTCATTTAAATACGATGAAAACTGTAGTCTCTACTGTGTTCACAAACAAATTTTGATGCATTTCTCTTAAGTTAAGGGCAATAACTCAAAAACCATTCGTCAGATTCCAACTCTTCCAAGACCTCATCAATATAAATGATCCTAACAGGTAAAAACTGTAGTCTCTATTGTGTTCACGAACAAATTTTGATGCAAAGTTTAATAACTCAAAAACCAATCATCGAAATATCGTCAAATTCCAACTTGTCCAAGATCTCATCAATATACATGATCACACTAAATTTCATTAAAATCAGACAAAAACTGTAGTCTGTACTGCGTTCACGAACAAATTTTGATGCATTTTTCCTAAGTCAAGTTTAACAACACAAAAACCAATTATCAAAAGGTCGTCCTATTTCAACTTGTCAAATTCAAACCAGAGCAAGATCTCATCAATATACATGATCACACCAAATTTCATTAAAATCATATTAAAACCATAGTCTCTATTGTGTTCACAAACAAATTTTGACAAGTTTTTCCTGGGTCAAAAACTAAAATCAGTGGAAAACTGTAGTCTCTCTTATGTTTAGAAACAAATTTCCACGTGTTTTGCCCAAGTCAATGGCAATAACATCGAAAAATTGTCAAATTCAAACCAGACCAAGATCTCATCAATATAAATGATCACACCAAATTTCATTAAAATCAAATACTGTAGCCTCTATTGTGTTCACAAGCAAATTGTGGATGGACCATCAGAGAGGGGCGACGACAAAATAGGACCACATTATAATGTCTTGGTGATTACTAGGCAAGTTTACCAGGTATATGAGCAGAAGAGAAAATGACAAGAACTCCCTTGGTCAAGTTTCGATGAAAAAAAACATTGGCACATTTCATTAGACATAGAGGTTCCTGAACAGATGACTGATCCAGGATCTTAATTGGTCAAAACGACCAGAGTGCAATAAAATACACCCAGACGGACGGTTTCTATGATACAATTTGACAGGGGCAAATATAATGAGCTACATTTAAGGAGAGAAACAAGATGTACTGTGAGAATCATTCTGTGGTTTAATACTAGAATATTCTTGTAAAGCATGTGTAAAGGGATAATTTCGTAAAACATCCAGCACAGATTGAGCCTTCTACATGTATAAGATATCTTGTAGTTACTTGCAGTCTTACTACCATGTATCCCTTTAAGTTATAGAGAATAAAATATAACTTACATAACTTTTAATGCTCCGCCTGTGTTTTCTGGTTGCTCTAACTAGGCCATGCATTGATCTACCTACAATAATAAGGGAAAATAAGTGATTTTGAGGCAATATCATACATACAAATGACTCTTGAGACTCAAGAAGAGTCAGACAATAGTAGCGTTAAATATTTTAAAAAGATCAAGTTTGTTAAATATTTGTTAAACCAGCTGATAAAGATCAATGTCAACTATTCCTATCACTATTCTGAATAAAGAGCTCAGCTCTACAAAATTAGTGTTTACAAGTAAAAATATTGGTGTTACTGTCAGCGAGCCTGTTCCTAATGGAATATTTTACAAATATCAAACTTAATTAAGAGAAACTCACCAATTATTAAGATGTTGAAACACATGTTGTATTTCAATAATTAAACTGACAACACTCAATATCTGAAATAGAAAATGAATGTAAAATTTACTAAAATAAAAAAATAAATAAAGGGATATTTCGCTACTAAACAATTATAGAACTGCATCCCTTTTAGTATGTATATAGATATAATATGAAATGGGGTTTTATGTCGTACTTTTCTGTACCTGATTGGGTTACAAAGACAGTATGCAGTGTACAATGTGGGCAATTTTTGACGATTGAAGCTTTAGCTTCCTCATTGTTAATTTCCTCAATCAGCAAGCACAACCTGTGGCACAAGGGACATCCCTTAAGGTGGCACGAATAAAGAATCAATCTTGGAGGGCAAGGTAGTTTGTTGACTAATAAAGAAGACTCACCATTTAACAGCTCACTGGAACATAATTTGATATCTATAGACCAACAAGTTTCTAATTGATGAGAAGATTTCATACCTGTAATAAATCATTTATTCAAATTAAATAGCAAAAACAGGAATGTTTCCTATTATTTTATGCAAGTGACTCCACTTAGCATACATGATCTGATAAATTTGTTATGCATGTCCTGTTCTGGGCCATTTAGTATTCAACCCACTAATACACAGTAAGTAATGTATGTATCAAATATTGTGTCCCATATAAGATTTGCTGTATGTCAGGAATTGCAGGGTATCTATTGTTTTAAATGGACTAGTAGATGTAGTGTCTTACCATTTTTAAAAGTACTTTGGATTGGTTAGCATAAATTATGACAACTCTGGATGGTCATTCATTCTAGATGAAGTTTGTTAAATCAGGGTTAGTGGATTCACCTGCAAATAAAAAAGAAACTTAACATAACATCTGCATTTGAATCATGTCAAAAGTTTTTTTTTCACTTGCACCAGACTCTGAAATATAACAATTAAGGGACTACATCCCTTAAGTAACAGAAAGTCCCCTCACAAAAATTCACAAGATTCCCCATTGCTTAAAACTAGGCCTAACAGTTGGAATACCTGAGAAATAATTCAAGTAGTTTTCAGAAAAACCAGAAAGTTAATTATAAAAAAAACTCACCATATATAAAAAAAAGATCTGTTTGTCAAAAGCAATTTAAAACTTTGCATACTAATAACTTCTCTGAACTGCTGACACTGTAAAAAGAATAATAATTTTTAGAATACAAACAACATTGTGTTGTGAATTGTTTTAAAAAGTAAATTTTTACTAAGTATTAAAGGGCTGTCATGCTTTACTCATAAATCACAAGACAAACTGAATTCTCATATTAGGAAGCTTGTTCTAAACTAACAATTATAGGACACCATTCCTTTAATACCCCCACCCCACCTCCCTATTTCCAAACCTGTCTACCCTCATCCCTACCTTAATGTCACTAAATTAACAATTATAGGACACAATCCCTTTAAACCTCACCCCCACCCCCCTATTTCTTAACCTGTCTACCTTCATCTCTACCTTAATTTCTTATTATAAACTAACAATTATTACCCCCACCCCCTAATTGTAAACCTGTCTATCCTCATCCCTACCTTAATACCATATTCTAAAACAACATAATATAGGCCACCCTCTCTTTAATATCTCCACCCCCTAATTCTAAACCAGACTACCCTCATCTCTGAAGGATACAAATTACTTTTTTTTATTTGCATAAGTCTTTTGCTCTATGGGCCTAATTGCACAGCAGTTTAAAATTTTGTATAGCACTTTTTAACGTTGATACGGTATGTACAGGTTCTGAAAAGTATCATTAAACTAAATGATTTTTGAATTGTAATTCAAATACCAGTGCAAAATATAAATACAAACAAAAGTTGGCCATAATGATACTCCTGATATCTTCCATGTTATTTTTGAAGTCATGAAATAACTTATATTTGTCATATTTACTCTCGTGACATTGAGTCTAAATTTTCAAGGTCACGCGCGTAAGAATCTAGATTGAGAAAAGTCCAAACTAACCGATAATATTTAAACCTCTAGTATTATACCCAGAAAACCAGTTTATATTCCTTACAAGTTTCCAATCAAAATTTGAATGAAGAAAATGGCTTACCTTCTTGAGAATAAGTGTCCAATATTTGTCACTCCTTCCACAAGTATCATCGTTGAATCCATTATTTTATAGAAAAATCACAAAATAATCTAAATCCATCCAGAATGATACAGATAGTATCAAATAAATCCCAATCCACAGATATTAGTCAAAGATTTAGCACTGAATATATCGAAATAATTCAAAACCATCCAGAATCCAATATAGAATATATCATAAGTCATAAGTCACGACTGACAAAACTGAAATCCCGCTCAGAAGTGCGCACCCTTGGATATGGAAATGATGATTTTACGTTAAACTCCTCCCACTTTTTGACTGACAATTTGAATTTCAGCCAATCAACAGCCAAAATTCTGCATCCACGTGCTCTTCGTGTCAACTCTTCCCGCCAAAAAATTGTTATGACTTTCTGATGGTTTTAAGCTGTCACCTTCTCGTCAATTTGGTGAAAGTTGATAAATTATTAAAGGAAAAGATCCACCAATATTTCAGAGTGGCTGGTTGAAAGAATTTTGAATAGAGGTACTGGACTTAAAAATCCTTTGTAAAGTCTAAAACCTGTTCAAAAATCTTTGGATCAACGAATAAAGTATATTTCGTTAAGTTACCGAGGGAAAAAATTGCCAAATTCACATGTTTGTGACGTAAATTACACGGAAGGGGACCTTTAATTCTTGACAGAACAAATAACATGATTGCTAGATTCGCGCCAAATATTACCCCGAAATTTAAAGGGATAGCGTTACTGTTACAATAAAATTCGCCATTATTCAAGTTTTAGGCCTAAATCAGGCTACCCTCAATGAAGATAATTAGAAAATTTACTGAAAAGCTTTGACTTTGTGACTACATATTAATGTGGCAATAAATTCTGGGACGAAAAAGTGCAAAAGATAGAAATATGATTGCAATAGAACAGATTAAACCCCAGTAAATTTAAAGATAGTGGATCAAATATGGCCATATTCAGTATACGGTTGGTGAAACGAGATCCTCATTGTTAGATCATTTAAGCCTGCCTACATACAAAGTCGTACGAAAATTGCGAAAATCGTTTGAAAACTGAAAGAGCTATACCAATTTCAACATAGACGTACGGGCCCAAGGCCTATTTGGGAGTTAGAAAGGGGGGGGGGGGGGGGGGGGGGTGTTTGAACGAAATTTTGCTACGATCGAGACGAGTGGTACAAATAAGGAGCAGAATGACTCCAATATTTTAGAACACATTTATAATATTCATGTTTATTAGTGTAAAGTTATGTTAGTGAACTAAATGTTGGATAATGGTACATCGAGATCAAAGGGTGACGTCAAATTTTAAGTTATAATAACACTGCAAAATCAATTGATGTGATTTAATTATTAGTGGTCACTGACAAATAACCCATCATGACAATGGAATTGAGAGCAATATCAGAAGTTCCAGGAGGTTTTATCAGTTCCCATTATCAGGATTCCTTTCCCATTCCCCCTCCCCTACTCCACAGCTTTCATTCATACCATACTATCTCACACTAGTCCTCATTCGAAAAATCAAATCACCAAGTTGCTGTCTCCCTTACTTTTTGTACGTACGGAGGCCCATTAAAGACTTACACCAATCGACATATATATAACCTATATCAGAATATTACCCGGAGTTTACGGACAATTTGCGAGACTTAGCCGTCATAGAAACTTTTTTGAAATTCTCACATTTATCTTCATTCGATATATCAAATCACCAAATTGATGTCTCTTTTATTTTAGTACGGATGACCATTAAAGACATACACTAATTGTCTTTAATGGGCCTCCGTGCAAAAAGTAAGGGAGACAGCAACTTAGTGATTTGATATTTCGAATGAGGACTTGTTTGCTGTGTGAGATAATATAGTATGAATTTCAAAAAGTTTCTATGACGGTTAAGACTCGCAAATTGCCCGTAAACTCTCATTAATATACTCATATAGGCCATATATATGTCGATTAGTTTATGACGTCTTCAATGGGCCTCCGTACAAAAAGTAAGGGAGACAGCAATTTGGTGATTTGATATTGAAAGAATTCTTATGTGTATTTATCATAAAATTTTTTAAGTTATTTTAACAATATTTAAGTTAGAAAATCAGATTTCATATCGGGTCGATTTGCCGCAAATGTGTATGCTGAGACGATTCGACTCGATTCGACCCGAATCTGTATGCTAGTTGAATGTGTTTGCTAAGTTCAGCCCGGTTAACTTCCGGTAGAAAAAAGAATTTTATTCTTAGAAAATGATTTATTTGTAAAAAAGCATTAAAAATCAAATATTTTCTGAAACAATTCTATAATAATTAAGGTATAGCCGCCACCAAAGGTCGAGCCATGAAGAGAAATGGAAATCTTGTTGAAAAGAGGAGCAGGACACAAGAAACTCAAACATCTGTTTTGGAAAATGGTGGTCCAATTCCAAATGTAAACAAACCACAGACGACGGATCAGAATTACAAACTTTCAATGACTATACGTCAGAAGTTAAATTTACAAGCAAAACAATATTTTGTTGCTCTACGTCCTTGGTCATTCTCAGCCTCTGTGATTCCAGTGGCCCTGGGTTGTGTTTTAGCTTACAAAACTACCGGCGAATTTTCAGTTACAGTATTTATTCTGACTCTTATAACTGCACTTTCAGTCCATGCTGCGGGAAATTTAGTTAACACATATTTTGATTATTTTCATGGAATTGACAGTAAAAAGAGTGATGACAGAACATTAGTTGATAATATTTTATCGCCAAATGACGTGGCTTGGTTGGGTGGAGTGTTTTATGTTGTTGGTTGTTTTGGATTTTTGTGTTTGACATTTACATCTCCGAGTAAAATGGAACATCTGGCACTGATATATTTTGGAGGATTATCAGGAAGTTTTTTATATACTGGAGGACTTGGTCTCAAATACATTGCACTGGGAGATTTGTTAATCTTCTTAACTTTTGGTCCAGTTACAATCCTGTTCTCATTTTTAAGCCAAACTGGACAATTTTCACTCATGTGTATCTGTTATGCCATTCCACTGGCTCTCAACACGGAAGCCATCTTACATAGTAACAATACAAGAGATATGGAATGTGATAAGAAAGCTGGAATCGTGACGTTAGCTATATTATTAGGACATACTGGATCTTATATATTGTTTTCTCTTCTCCTATTTATTCCTTATTTAATGTTTGTGTTACTGGCAATTCACTATACAAAATGGATGTTTCTACCTGCATGCTCAGTATTTTTAGCTTTTAAATATGAGAAAATGTTTCGAAGAGGGGAGCTATTCTATTTGCCAAAACATATCGCTAAGTTAAATCTAGTCATGGGTGTGCTGTATATTGCTGCCTGTTTATTTGCTTCTAAAGATGATTTGCCCAAATTATTGTGATGCTGTTCTTTTTTAAATTGAATAGTCAGAATTCCCAGTCCAAAATGTCATTGTGGTGTGTATTTTTCAGAAGAACTATGGTATATTTATTCAAATGAAAAGTTAATGAAGGGTTGGTTAAGAGTTTTTTTCGAAATTTTTTTATGTGTATCAGAGACACTGATAGCATCATTCCAAATTTCAATCAGACGTCTCTGGTTCCTGCAATTTCACTAAAACTAAGTGTTTGATGACATCACTTATTACAAAAGGTCTTATATGATGAACATATTTTGCAATAAGTAACGACATCAAATCAAACACTTCATCTTATTGGAATTGCAGGAACAGACGTCTGATTGAAAATTGGAATGGTGCAAATGATACACTTAAAAAAATTTAGAAAAACCTCTTTACAATCCCTTTAAGTTGGTCTAAAGACAAATTAATATAATATAATTTGAAGGGAAAGATAGCTGTGTTTAAAACATTATTTTTGATTTGTGACCATTCTTGGGAATCTCATGTATTTTTAATTCACAGTGCAATTAAGACAGTTATATATTTTTAAGAAATTCATTACATTTGCCTAACTACCAAATAATTAATGTTTTCCATGTATCTTTGTCATATTGTTTAAAGTTTGATGTGTTTTCTTGTTAAGACTCCTATATGTAGCTCAGTTATGCTCTGAAATGTGGCTGAAAGTCAATCTTCATAGCTTTCCCAATTCACGACTTTAATGTAGTCTCGATCCTCCAGTTAAATTTATTCAGCTTGTTTGATTAGAGCTTGATGTAACAAGTTTAGTTTCATAATCTGAATTTTAGTGCCAAGATATCCTTGTTTGAAATATTCTCATTCTATTTTAATGTACCAAGTGAACAGTTTAGCCAAAGGCATTGTGTCATGTCAAATCTGTCTTTATTCAGCAGGATGTAAAATTCCAATTTATATCATTTTGTCTATAATCGAAGATGAACATTTCCAAATTTCATCTATTGTCTGAAACACTGCCCACCCAATTCCTCAGACAGGATAGTGACTATCAGAGATGTTAGAATTTATGGAGAATTTATTTAGACACTACCTCTGATCTTAAAGCTTATATAATAAGACTTGTGCTGATGTAAAAGTTTCAATGTTGTGAGAAAGTGAATGTATGTTGTAGAATCATGATTAAATTATTTTTCAAACAGAATTGCTTTTGATTTGACAAGGAAACCAACCTCTTGGCATTTATCTTTTCACTTACAGCTTTATTGATGGGAATAATGCAGAAAAATGACTGATCAAATACGATTCTTGCATAATCTCATGGAATTAACTTATCCCAGATAATCTGTACCCATTTACAGCTAGGCCGATTTGAATAATGAGCAAAGATGACTTATTCAAGGTTTAACTTTTACACTGTCGGAAGTTAGAACCCACGACCACCATCAAAATCAAAGAATGGACATTGAGGAAAGAAAAATAGATTTATTAACGATCAATGAAATTTAATGAAAAATTAATAATACATATAAATATACAAATTGTGTAAATACAATGTAATGTCATTGTAATTGTTTCTAGATTTTGTTACGAACTTTTGATGCACATGCATAATAAATAGGTCATAATAAATAGGTCATTAATAATAAATGTATAGCACTATGAGTTTAATATATACAATAGAGAGGTTATGCATTACTATAGAAGCAAAGTGCTGTTCAATGGATATAATCTAAGGCTCTTGAGAGCTAAAAAACCTCCATGAGCAATAACAAAAAATCCATCTAAGCTTATTCTAGAAAAAGCTCACTACAGTAAAACATCCTCGAGCCCAAAAATCTGACTTAAGCTCAAAACAAAACAAGCTCTTTCACAACCATATACTCAAAGAGAGTTCATGCAATTGCCCTTTAGTGCACATGTTGGGGCAGTAGCTGAAATTCATTATGTTCCAAAACTTTGTCCTAGAAACCAATTTTTCCAAAAATGTCCATACCACTTTAAATTTTCAGATATTTGAAACTAGCACTGCTCCTGTTGATTTCAAAATCTCTTCACCATATAAATCTATTTTTCTTTCATTTCTTCTAAAACACCCTAAAATAGGGGAAAATAAGACAGATTAGGTTTTGATGAGTTAGTTGCCAAGTAACAGTCAATTGACCCCCCAGGATGGATCAAAACCTTTCATGAAATTTCATCCTGAAAATTGGACATTTGAGTAACTTTTTTCCATGGTTATGAAGAGATTTTGATATCCTTGAAGGTGCATTAACAATTATAGATAGATACAGTAGACTTAAGTATCTAGATATAGTACTGTGTGCATTAGAGTTTAAAGAATTGTAAAGAGGTTTTCTAAATTCCTTTGTGTAGCGGATATACTGATCCATTTGCACCATTTCAATTTTCAGTTCGACAACATCCGAATAGGCCTAACTGTTTTACGACGTCAGAAAATACAAAGACATCATATAATGATTTTCTGACAGAAAATTGAAATGGTGTAAATAGAATCCTCTATGGCTCCTCTACATTATCCTTTTAACAATCCCTTAAATGTCAAAATACTAAATTGTGACCATATGCTGTGACCATGGGTCACATATGAAATTGTCTTTGACAATAAATTAAAGAAAACTGACTGTAACTAAGTAAAAAAATTACAACCTAATTAAACATAAAATATTTACAAATTTTAACATGAAATATTTACAATACAAATTAGATTGACTATAGAAATTATAAACAGAAAATTCTGATTAATGCCAATTAAATATTTACAAATTTATTTTTGGGTATATCACGTGTAATATACAGTTAACTCGGTCTAACAAGAACACCGATGTCCTCAATTAAAGCCTGGGAAAATTATATACACTCATCATGTAGGTGTGGTATTTAAGGCAAAGGCTTAAGCTCATGTTTTACAAGGCCACATCAGTCAGTAATATCAATGCCCAAAGCGTGATTTGGAAATTCAGATGTGTGTCACCAATAAGGCGATAACTATAGTGGCACTGACTGACAGTCCAAGAGACAAGGGAACTAGATTAGTTGGCTTCTTCGCTCTTTCCTGCTGCCTCTGAGTTTGTCCTTTATACGGGATGTACACAGGACAAATGAGAGGTTCAGAAACTTCATGTGGTGTTTTGGAAACACTCTTTTTAGGGACAGTGGCCACAGTGCTTGTATTTGGTTTCGGGGCATTTCCAACTATGTCCACCTTTTCAATATTAAGTTTTTCAATTTTTGGACATTCCTGAATATCTTTGACAAGTGATTCAACTGCTTTTGCTTTATCCAGAGATCTAATATCGGCTTTCAGAAGTTCAGTTTTTGGATCAACTGCTTTTTCCAGCATTATCCTATTCAAGCAATTTTCCTTTGATACTTTGAAAGCTTGTAATAAAGGTTCCTTAACTGGTTTGAGTTCCTTAGTTTCATGTGATTCCAGTGTTTCATGCACTTCCTGTCTGAGATTAAGATTTTCATCCAGATTCTGCTTGAAGAGAAAGTTGACAAGGTTCAAGGTCAGCCAATGAGAATGGAGTAAAGTTTTTAATTGTGAAAAATTAGTTTGTGGATTGCTTACTCTCAACTGAAAGGGACAGAAATGTCATCCACCTTTAAATTCAGCCCACTTCTGAATTCTTTGAATCTTCAAGGAGTTATTTGTTTTAAAATTCAATTCTAGAACCAGAAGACAGCCATACCAGTACTTAAATTCTAATTCCGCCATTGTTATGGAAGGATCCAATTTTTCAGCTTTTCCCCCCTTGGTTCTCAAGGCGGCACGACAGGTGGTACCAGAGAACCTCTGAAGATTGAGATTGAGATTGTAGAAGCATGCAAGATCTAGGCCTTCAATCAACAATTTCATATTTTTCAGAGCGATTTGAATAAACAACTTAAAATTTGAAAAAAAGAGCATACCTTACACGATACCAGATGAATCTGGCCTGAATTAACATAATTCTTCTTTTTATTCTGTTTCTTTGCATTGATTAAACTCCAAGTTATCTAAAACAAATCAAAAACACATAAATGGTGTTTGGTTCCTGATGTGTAAGCAAGGGGGAAGACAACGCTGGTGAGTCCAGCATGAAGAGAAATTTACAAACACAGCAGCAATAAATCCTCACACAATAACTTGTTGAGCTACATAGTACCAACTCACTTCAATGTGACTGACCAACATAAACCGTTATCACTGACCTCATGTTTTGAAGCTTTCAGTATTTCTTCCAATGTAACTGTTGTCTCTCCCACAAAATCATCAGAAACAGCATCATCTTTATCATGAACAGTTATCTGAAATCAAGTCATGAAAAGTTTTTTGAAAATCACGAACAGTTATGGATTCAAAATGAAGGCTACAATATAAACCTTTCACCCACTGAATATAAAACCAGGGTTTTGATAACATAGAGTTACTTTAGGCTGTTGCATTTATTTCATAATATTACCCTTAATCTTATTTCAAAATTTATCCTGTAAAACAGCCCATCAGTAAGAATCAGGGTTAACACAAACAACAAAAGTTACCAGCCCATGCTAGGGTAAAGGATCAAATACAGTATATACACAATTGGAATAGTTCAGGAGATGGTTATTACCTTAATCTGTTTGGACTTGTCTCCATTCCACAGTGATAGAAGGGGGATGTTGAATGGTTTCCACTGAGGGTCACTGCAGTTCAATATTGTCTACAAACAAATCACAGAAGATACGTAAGTTTTTCATGCAACTTTAAAGCATCCTAGTACTGAAGCAAAGTCAGTTAAGAGCATTAGAATGTATTATTTACTTGTTTATGAACAAATGGTGGTCGTGGGTTCTAAGCTCAGTTGGCAGGGCTAAGGAACAGCTGGTAGAATAGAATGATACAATAGTTAAGTGTTTTACCTCAGTCTTATGAAGTTGTTGCCATTTACCATCAGGACCTTGTTTATTGAGAGTTAGATAAGGGTCAGATTTTCCAATGATATCCTGAAAAATATAAAATTCAGTTTACTAAGAATTAATGCATGTGAGTGAGTGCATAATATCAACATTTAGATTTTCCAGGCAATTATACATGTGCACTATTATTCACAATTATATGCCCACTTTCCATGGATGGTTTACCAAAACTTACCCTGCTGTCAAGTTTGCTGGCTTTAAATGTCAACTGGACATAGTCCTTATTATCTTCTGTTTTTATCTGTATGTTCTACAATAGAAAGGAAATAATGCTATACTTATAAACACATCAACACCATGCAGTGTGCAATGAGGTAATTTGTGATGTGAATACAATAATCTACATTAATTAAATATTTGCCTCGCCAGAAAGAGTGTTACCTTTGGCTTTGTTTTCCCATCATTCTGAAAAGAAAAAAAGGAAAATTTAAAACATTTTAAAATGTAATAAATTTTTTCTTAATTCGAGTAGTTTTCTCTGCACTTAAAAATTTATTACCCAAACGTGATTCAAGAGTGAAATTTTTTATTGCACTTGCAGATCTGACAGTGGTTTAAAATTTGTAAACTTTTTTTTTAAAATGGAGATAACCTTCTGAGAAAAATAATTCACCTGCTGTCCTTGCTTCAAAATGGATTTCTGAAAAAAAAAAGGATTGTTGATGAAAAGCTGTTAACAATCATGACCCAAGCTCGGTCCAAATAATTTATAAAGTTGACGAAATAGAAATAAAGAAAAGCTGCATTTAACACAACTTACCGTGTCAGTTTTTGGTTTAGAGGGGGTCGTCGTCTTAACAGAGATTGGAGTACTCTGAAAAAATATATTTATATATGTAACTCAAGTAACACTCTTTTTACCATTAATTTAGAGGTCTTCAGAATTTCAGATATTTTTAAATACATGTAGAATCAAGGACTTTTGGTTCCTGGAAAAAACCTTGACAAGGATTTCATATCCCAAACATGTGTAGGCAGCATTTGGTAACACTTGAAGTTTGAACCACCTGGTTCCTGGATAAGACCTACCTTATTTCTAGGTGGTAGAGGTTCTCGAGGAGTCGTGGAAATTGGATGATCATCATCACTTTCTGTTTCTCCTTCCAAATATTCATCACTATCTGTGGACTCTACTCCAGGCTGGAAAAAAACGCAGAATATTGAGGCAAATGAATCAGACTTCTATGCACCTTATTGTGCAAGATCATAATTTTCATTTCTGCTCATCATTGGGCTGATAAGTGTCAATTTTAAGCTGTGTGCAATGAGGGATATTTTGTCACACACATTATACTCTTTTTTATTTCCGTCTTTAAACAGCATGTAGCCAAGAGGGGCTCTGTTTATTTTCTACTTCAGACAAAGCTCAAATCGTAATGAATAATACACAGGATATTAACTTCAGATATGCTACAATTGAAAACCAATCGAGAACGAGCATCTAACACTATGAGCCATCTCAGTTTAATATAGTCCAGTACAACCAGTATATAATTTCAAGCACCCTATTGTCCAATGAAAGAACAGTAATTAATCAAGTGATGATAATCATAATTTCATACCTCATAATCTGGGTCATCATCACTCATATACTGTGATAAATCTAGTTTACGAAGGTGATCTAGATACGAAGGTTCGTCAGGGCTAGAAGATGAGTCGTCATCAGAAACAATATCATCATATTTACGTTTATGTTCCCCTTCGTCCGATTTATTTGGGCTCAGATCTGCAATATATATACAATTGAAGTCTTCCTACATGCTATAATGATACAGATTGGTAACTCATATGAAATGTGCAATGAGGGAAATTTGTCTCAATTCAAAGTAATCAATTTGTCCAAATCACTTTTGACATAGCAGTGAAGTTGATTTCTTATGCTACCTCTTCCAAGACCTTCAGATGTAGGTCGGTGTATATCTTCACAAGGCAAGCTCTTACAAACTTGGTCTTATACCTTGACTGCATCTTTCTGGTATCACAGAATGCAGTGATTTGATTGGATCGTACAAGAAAGGTGACTATTGCAGTCAAGGTGAAGTTCGAAACAGTTTGTTATTGTGAAGATAGCCGCGGGTATCCAGAGTAACCCCAAGGGTAGCACCACTGATGTAGGTGAAGCAAATACATTTTGTTATATACCTTTCAGACTAGGATCAATATTTTTCAGGAAACTTCGCGTGCTGAAGAAGGGCAGAATTTTATCTAAATGAAGAAAGCTGACAAGTCGTTTGCTCCAGGATTTAATTGTTGATCTTTGAACACGTTTTCTTGGCGATACCTGAAAAAATACAAGTTTCTCAATGTCTATTATTTTCTGCCTTGCTGAACCAATTTGCTGCTCCAGGAAATATTTCAGACGCTTGATTGCTCACCTTGGGGTGTGTTCAGAAATGAAATGAAATGCAGATAGTAGCATCAGCACCAACGGGCTATATAGCTCCATTGGGTGTACTCAGAAAGTACTTTTTTATTAATGTTTCCCCATTGGGTGCCAACGTGGAAATCCGACATGGCAATAAATGATAAAGACTAAACTTACCTTGCGTCTATTTCTAATCTCGGCAGCTTTTTCAGGAGAGAGTCCATTTTGTTTCCTTGTTTTTTCAGCAGCGTCAGCCAGAAGAATGTGGATCCATAAATGTAAGGTTTGCAGGAATCTTGTCTGAAAGTGAAATGAATAGGAATGGTAAACAAGTAGAGTTCAGCTTTTGCCCTACTTAAATGCATCTGGTTTCCTGACTGCAATACAGGTTGGAGGGGATGTATCTGTAAAAAGCATTTAGTTCAGAGCAGAAGATGGAACAATAACCACAGTCTTATTAAATTTAGACCTAACTTCCATTCGTATTTTATTAGTTTCCTTTCGAATGTTTTATTAACTATTATCTTTGTACGTAACCACTACAGTACGGTCTAACACTGTCCTCGACTTTTCATTCTGTTAACCTTTGCTTGACCTCTGTTTTAACCAATCACGTGGCTGCCCTTTCCAGCGACGGGATAATGTGACACGAACAATAGGAGCATTCCGAGGCGTATTAGAATAGCTGACTTGATAATCTAGACTAATAAAATACGAATGGAAGTTAGGTCTAATTTCAATTAGACGGAATGAACCAAGGACCCTTGTGCTGTTAAAGGTCAGTCCATGTTAAAGGTCAGTCCATGTTAAAGGTCAGTCCATGTTAAAGGTCAGTCCATGTTAAAAGTCAGTCCATGTTAAAGCTACTACGAACTTTAAGCTATTGCAACATATTTTTTTATGTTCAACAGTCACTGTTTATTGAAATATGAGCTAAGAATGATCCCCTCAACATGTTTCTGTATAATCTATAGATGTTTCAATGTAAACAAACCATAATTTCAACTGGTAATACTACTGTATAACCAATTATTGACGATTTCCCATTTGGTTCAGTCGGCTTGATCTGAAATACATATATATATAATAAAGAACAAAGTGTTATCATGGGTTATAATCTTGGTCTGTGAAAGTCTGGTGATGAATTCGCAATATTGCCATTTATTATTTTATTCGCAACTTCTTCATTGATGTACTGGAGGGTAAAAAAGGGTGCACATTATATTTGCTATTATCCAGTATGTTTACCTTCTTATCTGGACTTCTGCTGGAATGAATAGCAAGTCGTTCTTTAGATTTCTGTTTAGGTTTAGGAGAATGATTGGTGACATAGTAAACAGAAGAGAGGATCTTGTCTGAAACATTGGAGGCCGCGCCCACTCCCCATACAGCCACTTTACCAGGTGGCGTCTGCAAAATAGTCTGAGTTTTCTTCAGACTCCAGTCACAAATTCTGCTTTTTGTCTTGCGATATATCTGAAATAAAAAAGAGTTTGTGACTAAATCAGAGTTTCAAATATGAACAGAAACATAAAAATGTTCACATTTGTACCAAGTAGGGGCCACCCAATTTTTAAGGCAATTTTTTCCTTATGTAAATTTGAAAGGGGTTAATGTCTCTGTCGAAATATTTCCGGTATCCAATTCTTGTCAGAAAAAATCTTTAAGCCAAATGGAATTACAGGAACCATCAAATGGAATATCCAAATGGTGCAATCAAGAGCTACTTGCATCTTCCAGGGCTCAAGATGTCCTTGAAATAAAACTTGCAACCTCAAAGACTCAAAATGGGCATGATGCTTGAAAAAAAACTTACATTTTTGGGAGACTTTCTAATAATTGGGTAGTTTTCTTTCAGCCTCTTAAAATAATCCAAGGCACTTGTTTCTAGCTCAGCTGGAAGAGATTTGAGACAGATTAAAATGATCGCCAATAAATTGGGCTCAAAGGTGGTGAGTGGGATGGTCGTTAGGACACAGTTTAGATAACAAGTACACAGAATATGAGATTTATTTTCCATTGTGAACATTGGATGCACTAGACTCCCGAGACTGTGGGTAACATAGAGAGAAGACTGGCTTAATGGACTTCAAGGTCAACAACAAGGTCAAAGTAGTAAAGTTACATATTTTATGCCAAACATCTATCACCTTCCGTGAGTAATAACTGTACATATAACAATGGTCCAAGGCTGCCAAAGGAGTGATGATGCAGTTTCACAACAATCATTGACTCTTAAATAGATCTAACTATAAACGGCATGATAAAAAAAAGTAACGATTACTTTTAAAGTGAAAACAGCTCACCTGGTCTACCAAATAAATTGACAACATGACCTCCAACATAGCTACAACTATTCTCTACAGCATTCAAACAAAACTGCAAGACACTGTTCCGATCCTTCACATTGCTGTAAACATCACACAAGCTAGACACAGTGGGCAAGTTCTTTAGTTCCGATTTAAGGCCTCTTCTTTTCTTAAAATCTTGAACCTCCTTGGCCATGGCGGTGAAAATCAACGCCGAGTCTTCTAACTAGTTGATGCACGTGCGTGTAGACGAGTGTATTCTATCCACTAACGTCTAGTAATAATCTGAGGCTTCCCGTTGCTGAAATCTTTTGGAATTTTCCATTTTATTTCCAAAGGGGTGTTGGTAGTTCTGGATGGACAAGATCACCAGCCTTTATCATCAAAATATATCATGGCCAATTGCTAATTTGCACGTGCATCTTTAAAGGACTTGTGCAATGGAATGAATTTGAACCTCAATCCATCTTCATTTGAAAAACAATGATAATCACGTTCCTCCCTTCCCCATCCCACCCTCAAAATCAAAAGAAACTCACCCAAATTTAGGTGAACTTGATTAACAAATTCAAAGGAAGTTCAAAGGTAAACATAGACTCAATAATCAAGTCTATTATAAGGCACGTGCATTGTGTATCGGGATTAACCAGTATGTTAGCAAATCATAGTGAATGCATATGACCAAATGTCTGGTTAGATGGTATTTGGTTGAGAAGGCAAACTTTCAAGAGGTTTGATCGGATCTGTGACTGTTTGTTCTTACTTTATACTGATTGGGTAATAATATATATATGCTGTAGCAATTGATAATTGAGCAATTGCTGATATACACTGGATATATCCATTTGGATGCCTGTCAATTATTAGACAACTGTTTTATATGCCTACCTTTTAATATAGCTGTAAATTGGCTATATTTAAGCCTTGTTTTATGAGAAAATTTCCCTTATTGCACACAGGTCAGGTCAGGAGGAGATAGGTAGGCCCACATATCTACTTCATTTTTTTTCATTTACTGTTTCATTGATGATTAAATTCTGTGATATTTTTTAAGGTAGAGAGAGCGAAAGAAGTAAAATGGCTGACCAAGGTCACATGAAAAGCAAGGCAATGATTGGTGGAATGAGTGGGAAATTCCCTCAGTCTGAGAATCTGCAGGTAATAAGTGAATTTATTTATCTATCCAATATACTTTTCATAACTTTTCATCCGGTCACCAAAGTCTTACATCATGCACTTTGCCCCTATATTGAATCCTTGCAATACATAACAGCAATATGAGTAGGCTGATGGTTTGAATATCTCCATCATTGTATATTATCTAAATTGTATATTTCTTCTCTTGTATATATTCGATCCTTGTATATTTTCAGTATTGTATATTTCAGATATTTATATTTTCATCCAGACATACATGCAGTATCTGTTGAATATTTCCAATATTTTATGTTTCATTCTTGTATATCCATCCTTGTCTATTTCCATCCTTGTATATTTCCATTTGTTCTCATTCAGGAATTTTGGGAGAATTTAGAAAGTGGTAAAGACATGATTGGACCAACAAGATGGCCGAAAGGACTGTATAATTTACCCCCTCGAACAGGCTGTTTTAAAAATCTACATCAATTTGATGCTGAGTTTTTCGGTCTGTTAGATATTGAGGTAAACATATTATTTTTAGTTCCCATCAAAAATAATTCCTAATTTTGAAGTTAGTAAATATAATTGTGTATATGAAAACTGTTTGGACATTCCAAAGGCAGCATAAGTAGATTTTTCAGGCCCAAGGTGGACATTTAGAGTTCTTCAAGAGTGAGCATGACCTTGTTTCTAAGTTCTTGGAAAGTAAACTGATAAACAGTCTTGTCCTCCAACAGAGTCTTTTAAAGAAAGAATTGAATTTCACTTTCAGGAATGTGAAGAGTCCAATGAGTTGTTGAGATTTCTACTGGAAGTTATTTATGAATGTTTGGTGGATTCAGGGTTGAAATTAAAAACATTCCAATCAGAACGTACAGGGTGTTACATAGCTTACTCTTTCAGTGATACAGATGCCATACAGACTAGCCTGGATATAGAGGCTAGTAAAAGTAAGTTTGGTGTTTGGAAATGGAAGTCAATTCCAGCTGCATATGCTATTTTGCATCTTGCTGAGCTTTAAAGTGACTGGAGCCTATCTCACACTGCAGTTGTGTGTGTTTCTGATAATCAATCCTCATCAGGACAGATAGTTTTGGTAAATGAATATACTCTCAAGACCGCAATTTATGCATAGGAGCAAATATCAAACTGACTGTACAGTAGGAAGAAAACCATTTTGTACTCCAAAATCTTAAGCTTGCAAAGTATTTAAGACACAAAAGCCCAAAAAACTCTGAGCATGTTTTTGATTTTGTCTTTTTCAGTTAATAGTGGACCATCAATATTAAGTTCTGTAGTCCGCCATTTTGGTTTGACCGGTCCTGCTATTACCATAGATACGGCTTGTAGTTCCAGTCTTTCAGTATTAAACAGAGCTGTACGCGATTTGACACTGAATCAATGTAGATATGCTATCGTAGCTGGTAAGTGTGTAACAACTAGTTCTCCTCTGCCAGGTTCTGTACGACTTTCAAACAAGAAAAGTAACATGGAGTTGCCCCCCTCCCCTCCCACTCCAAATTTCTTCCACACATGCATGCATGATATTAGTTATTTCTATAATTAAATAGGTACGTCCATAATTGATAACCCCAATGCCAGCTTGAGATTTCTAAGACTAAATATGTTGAGTCCCAATGGAACCAGCAACGTCTTTGATAAAAATGCTAATGGTTATGTTAGAGCGGACGGCATGGCGGCCATTTTACTTGCAAGGTACAGTATATTCAGATTTATTGTTTTATCATCCTTCAAAATATATAACTTGAGGTCTTTCTGAAGGGCTAAGTTGACAAGCTGACAAACCCATTCACAGAGTGTCATTAAGAATTCTTTGATCCTTTTTGCTGTTTGGGGCTTAATTATAGGCAATAACTTTTTCCTTGATCGACTGTACCATGAGTCAGCTTGAATAATGAGTTAAGATAGGGTGCCTTGTTTCCCAGAGTTTTATTGGCATTAGAATATAAAGCTCAATACCACGAGCATTGTGCACATTCATGGATGAACTCAATTCCATGAGAGATCCAGGTTTTTCAAATAGTCTAAGCAAAGAGACTTAGCGAAATTCTTATGGAACAAGTTTTGAATTTGTAATTTTGTAGAAATAATGAAGATTTAGCCAGGGTATATGCCTCGATTGTTAATGTAGGGGTCAATTGTGATGGCTATAAAGTTGAAGGCAAGTAGAAATGAATTTATTTTTAATTTCCTGAGACTTAACACGTTTCAATTTTCTATTTTTCTGTTACCTTAATGGATTGATGAAGACAATATATGCTGTGTACAATGGGAAAATTATTTCAAGAACGTTGGCACTTATGACTCTAATGCTAAACACGCCTAATTGAAAGCAGATTGAAAAAAATATATATCAATTCAAGTTTTGTTGAGAGAGGGATTTTGATTTTGAAGGAATTTCATTATTTGGGTAATTTTCCTCATTATCTTCTGTTTTTTTTTATCAGGAATAACTTACCCTAGTTCCCAGTCACAGGCTAATCTACTTACCTCCCTTTACCACGATATTTCCACCAATCAGATTGCTTATGTGGAGGCTCACGGAACTGGCACACAGGTAGGTCAGTCTTAACTGAATTATAGGAGAATCAAACATTGAATTTGAATTTTGAAAGGTGATACAGGTATTTGAAATTGTAAAATATTTAGACGTCTGTTTCTCTTTATTACTTTAAAAAAATTCTTTACAGGCTGGAGACAAGAATGAAGCCCAGTCTTTAGGAACAGTTCTAAGTGAGGGCAGACCTTCACCTCTGTTAGTTGGATCAGTTAAAAGTAATATGGGACATGGTGAAGCAGTTGCTGGTAGGTTAACATGATTTAAGAGTTATTTTTTGTAAAAATGTCATGATTGCTTATATCCAAGAAGTTTTCTGGTACATGTATATGTATTTTGGAGGCTATCAAGCAAATGTATCAGCTGCAATAAACTGGATGGTCAAAGGTTCTGACCGGTCGGGTAAATGATAAGATCTGATTTTGTGATTTTGAAATCTAGGAGAGTTTGAGTAGACCCCTACCAGATCTGGCAACAAAATTGATTTTTCAGTCTGCAGTCATGATTACTTAATCCGTTTTTTTTTGTCGCCAGTCAAATTTTATCAAGCCTGAGCCATCATTTGGTCAGAATTTGAAATTTGTTTCCTTATTTCAGGATTAGCTGGAATAATAAAATGTCTGCTATCAATTCATCACGGCAGAATTCCTGGCAATTTGAACTATAAAATCCCAAATCCAGAAATACCCCAGCTACATAATGGACAAATACACGTGGTGGATAAAACCATAGATTTACCAGGTAAGGATTAAATGACCCTCAAAAGCACTGGCCATGGCTTCAGAATTTTCTTTTATCCTGAAGGAATTCGAACCCAGAGCACATTATAGATATAGATTTTTGGCCAACTCAAGAATTCAGCTCTGTGTGCTGCAGGCTGTGCATTGAGAAATTTCAGTGTAGAACAATGCTTCTGTATTGAAAAATTACCCTCATTGCACACTGCAATGTTTCCTTATTCAGCTGTGGCTCTACAGGCATGAAAGAGTATTAAACTCCATGTTTATTTTCAGAGGGCCTGATCGGAGTAAATAGTTTTGGATTTGGAGGAGTAAATGGCCATGTTGTTTTAGAACCCTATAAAAAGAAAAATGGCTGTAAAAAAGGTTAGTCTTCAAACTTCACACGTTAACCAAGATAAGATTTCATGACCATCATTAGTCATCGTAATGAAGCAAATGATGTTGATATTCAAACGTCCAAACCAACTGTGTTAGAGTCTGTCCTTGATTAACTATTTTGACTTCATTTTCAGATCATGATGTTTCCATGGTTACAATCACTGCTCGTACGCAGTCTGTAATGGAGGATGTGTTAACGTTTATTAAAAACAACTGTAACTATCATTGTCTGATGAACTTCATCAATAAATCTCAGATGTCGTCAGAACGTCGGAATCCATTCAGAGCTTTCCTTAATCTTGGTACATTGAAAGGTGGGTTTGGGGGTTTTTTGTTCCCAATAGTTTTGTGGGGATGCATTGGGAATCCAACTGACATTAGGAACTTCGTAATCCATAAAGAGCAGTTTTTAATCTCACTACAGTGAAAGGTGGGTTTGATGAAAATTTGTAATGAAAATGTTTTGATTTGATTACAGAAGGTTATGAAATTCAGGAGAACCTAGAAGAAGATAGAGGCAGTGTATGCTTACTGATAGATATCCCTTGGTTTAAAGCACCAGTATCTCCAGCTCAGGATCAGCTGAAGGTGATTTGGACACTTTTTTTTCACAATTGGTAGTAGTCAATTACCCCCTTGACCTAAAAATAATAACATTTGTTGAAATAAATTTCAGATGTTAAAGAAGATCAGTAAGGCAGACCATTGGCTGAATGAACTTAACGAAAATCAACCAAGTTGTAAAATCAAACTGGCTTTAGGTAATAAGTTTTTATGGGTATGCATAATCTGGGAAAGATCATTGCTAAAAGGTTTGGCCAAGGACCAGCAGATAGAAAAGACCCTTGTGAACCTAAGTTCTTCTCCCTGTTAAAAATGGTTGATTCACTCTTTCTGAACAGGTTTGATCAAGGCGTTAAAGATGTGTAATATTGAGTGTGAGAGAGTTATTGGTAGTGGTCTAGGTGAAATCGTAGCAGCCTATGTTGATGGTTGTATTGATGAAGAACAATGTCTTCAAATAACCAACGTGATTTCAGAATGTGTAACCCAATGTGATAAACGTAAGTCATATTTCTCAGGGAAGAGTTGGACAAAATCTGGAAAATAATATCTTTTTCTCATTAAAAGGTTTTCATTGAAGTGCTTGCCATCTTTTTCAAAGCCCAAACATTTTCATTGTTCCAGGATCTATTTTAGAAGAAAGCACCCTTGAAACACAGGCAGATTTCGCTCTTAGCAAGTCAGAGACACTTTGACTGTTGGAGTTCAAAGAATAAATTTTCCTGCCAAAGCTTTCCCTGATCAGACGTCATAAAAAATCTTATGATTTTTATCCTGATGTTTTTTTTACATTTCTATTTTTCAGATTATCCATTTTACGAGTTACATATCTCTATAAATATGGCCTACCAACTTGGTGCTAAGGTTAAACTTGTGTCCATCAATAAAGCTGATGAAATCATCGTCATGGTAACAGCAGAGGGGAAGGAGAAAATTAAACAAATATTGAAGAACATTCACATGAAAGGTTGGTTTCCATCCAGGACTGACTAGGAAAAAATACATCTGACTGAGCATGTACATCTGACTGAGCATGTAAGAAGCCCTCAACAGTCTAAACTTGAGTAATATACTTCTGCTCTCCTGGGTCAGGAGTCTTGCCAAATTTTATTGTCTTCATTCTCTTGAACTGTAGCAGAAAAGCAGGATGTAAAACTCCATTTCATATCTGAACGTTGATTTAATTGTTTCAGGTGGAGTGTACAAGTTTATTGGAAATTTCCCTCCAGTTTTCAATCAATTATTTCAACCCTTTATCAAAGATCTGGAGGAAAAATTGGATTGTGTTTTCACTCAAACCAAATTAAAGTAAGACTCCTGTAACTGAAGACCATTTGCAAAACAAATGGATGAGGCTGTTGGCTGCTGTACTACAGACTGCAGATTAGAGATTCTTTGACAGTTGGAAATAGAAAAAGAGCTGACTAATACTGCTGTCATGGCAAAATTTCCCTCATTGCACACCTCATGGCATTGTCTGTTTTCATTTGACCAAATCATGTGTAGTAGGATGATAAACTCATTTCTAGCAAACTTTCCTCCATTGTGCATAGCATGCCTTCTGCTTCCTTTTTAGTGGATTATCAATCTCATTTTCAGATCAAGTAAATTCCTAGCTGGCAGTTGCTATTTGCCACTCAGTGATAAAGACCTGCCAAGTTGTAAAGTAGATGCTAAATATTTCACTGCCATGCTGACGAAACCATGTAACATACATCGCTTGATGGAATCATTGCCAGCCGATACCACTATCATTGACGTCTGCACAGTGTCAGATTGTAGTCATAGAAACAACAATCTGAATCTGGAGCAATATTCCCGAGTTCACTGCTCGCCGGCATCATTAATAGACTCTCTTGGATATCTCCATTGTAAAGGTATGAGTGTTTGCGATAATTCTAAAATTGACTTGTTGTGATAAAACTGTTTTCAGATGTGTTGATTTCCACCAACATTCCAGAGTTCATCACTTTGACCTTGAATGAGCCATCTTTTCTCATTATTCCAATCCACTTGACTGTAATTGGGTATAGATAATCCAGGAAATATCAATGCCAACAGAATGGCAGATGACAAGCTGGTAGACAGCATCATGGTCAACCTAAGTATCATTTCTTGTTTTTCTAGGTTTTGAAATTGATTTGAAAGAAGTAAACGACCAATGTGATAGTCTGCCATTAGATTGTAAAACGCCACCTATCTGTAACCTGGTTGGATGGGATCATTCCGTAAAACATAAAGTATTTGATTGGTTCTATTACTCGGCACAAGGTAAGGTTCCTGCAAATCGGTATTGATGGAATTGTTACTCCTTCCAGAACTCTGGTACTCTAAAATATTTAAAAACTCTGACCCAATTTTTAATCCGGTTTCAGCTGAATTGGAGAAAGAATTTTTGTGTGTAGGTTATTATCCTTGCAGCCTTATTGTATATTATGATATGGCCTTGCCTGTCTTCAAAATTTTCTTCATTGCACACAGAATACCATAGTCTGTCTTCAATATCCCTGTCAGGTGTATATGCAGAAATAAATGTGCACCCAATAGATGGAAATCGGAAAAGAGAAAGCAGACAAACGGATACTGGCAAAATTTTCCCATTGCACATAGCATACCATTGTCCGTCTGCAATTTCCCTGTCAGTAGTTTAAATGTAGGATGTAAAACTCCATTTCATTTGATTTTCCTTTGCAGTAAAAGATGAGAATGAAGAAAAAGAAGAGTATTCGTTTTCTGTTGACCATGGATCTTTGATAGAATCTTTGTTAATATATCACGTCTGGCAGGCGGCGCTCAGAAAATCTGGGGTAGGTTCTAATTTCAGTTCTTCAGTGGATACAGAGTCATTGCCCTTGTATCTGAATATTAATATAGGTATGCTTCAATGATTCCACATACATGCATAAGATTTGAATGATAGTAGGTTCAAAATTAGGTGCATCAAGACCATTGGATACAGAGTTTTTGCCCTTGTATCTGAATATTGATATCACTTTCGGTGGGCACATCTGAGAAACTGATAGTGATAGGGTTTGAGGCGGACGTGGGTCAACTTTTGGAAGCACTCTCCGATGTTTTCTCTTGTCTCGGAGGATTGAAACAAACACATCTACCAGCAATGCTTGGCTACTTGAAAACAGTCGAACATAGGAAATATGTGACTATTAGATACAGAGTTATTTCCCTTGGAAGCATACAATTCTTACCTTCAACATTATTTTATTGAGCATTGTATTCTTGAGAATTATGTGTTGTATTTATTGTTTTAGATTGAAGCAAACAAATCCTTCAAGATGACATTTTATGGTGGAGATCCTAAGATTTTATGTTCGGGACTATCTAGTGTGGCGGATGTATTTATTTTACCAGGCAGTAAACAGTTTGCTCTGTCAGCTTGTGGTAGGATACATATTTTGCCATTAATTTCAGAGGAAACCCAGTGGCTTTGTCCTTTGTTAGTAAAATTGACGTCAGCTGCTCTGGGTACAATTAATCTCTTGACAAATTATTATGGCTGTCTTGTAGGCAAATCTTGTACACTGCAATTGCCAGTCTTCAGATCTCAATATGGTAAAAAGTAGGTCATGAACAACTTTCCTCTTTGCGTCTGGTACTTTATAGGAAATTATTTTTTCGCAGATTGTAAAAGCGGTAATTGTGCTCATATTGTGTATGGAGTTTACGACATTTCTGACGAAATTGAATTACCCATAATTCCTTCCTTGGATGTTGATATTAACCAAAATGTATCGAAGAGTGATGGGTAAGACAAGCAGACATTTTAACAAATTTTAATTTCTAATCAAAAGATTAGGCAATGCTTGTAAAATTATCTTTGGGGATTCCTCAGAGACATCTGTGTGGTGGGCTATCCTTTTAAGAGAGTCCACATAGCTTAATATATTATGTTATTTTGATTTAATTGTAAACTTATATTACTGACACCTACTGCCACTCTGTGATTTGGCTTGTTAATAAACCAGCATCCCATGACTGTGCATATCAAAGATCCTTCGACAGTTGGAAAGACCAATCAGTTGCAGAGAAGGACATGAAACCTTTGGATTTTCTCTTTAAGAGTGTCCACATATGTAATATTTTGTATCAACAGAGATGATGGTGAATGTATAGATACAGAAGTTATGTGGGAAGATAACTGGCTAGAGTTTTTTGACAGTGTACTAGATTTGAGTCTGCTGGAAGAAGCTTATATATCCTCTGTTTATATTGATATTCAACGTCACAGGAAAGAAGTCAGCGAGTGTCCTAATATCTTTACTGTATATGAAACATCTTCAGGTTAGATGGATGTTATGTTTATTTATTAATTTCCCTCAAGGCAATCCTTCTTCCTGTCACATGTGACAAGGACAAGCAACTCTACCTTACTAGTAGACATGCCATGCACATGAGCTCCAAGCATGTATGTTGTGCAAATGAGCTCCAAACAGGCACGCCATGCAAATCAGCCAATCAGAGCCAAACAGACATGAATCAGCTCAAACAGGATGTCATGCATTTCTGCTCTGAACAGGTATGCCATGCATCTCCGCTCTGAACAGGTATGCCATGCATCTCTGCTCTGAACAGGTATGCCATGCATCTCTGCTCTGAACAGGCATGTCATGCATCTCTGCTCTGAACGGGCATGATATGCAAATCAAGCCAAATCAATTTTGTTCCATTAATTGCTAGAATCCTTAGAGCAGAAGATCTTTTAAGAACTTCAAATATACATGAATTTTGATCCACTATTTACAGGAATCTGTAAGGCAGGAGGCTTAGTAGTTCAGTTTGACATGGGCCGAGAGATGCTCAATGAAGGAAGAAGTATAGAAATGAATCCTGATTTCGAGATCCCTGATACTATGATGGATGCCTTATCTGTCTTTGAGATTTCACATGGTAAAAGATGTCTGGTGTATTCTGGACTAACAGTAGATAAAGAGAATATTTCAGGACTGATAGCCATTGAAGGTATGTATTGCTACTGACGTCTGCCCAATAGATGTGATCTAACAAGTTTTCGAGGCAGCCGTGTTCTAATGAAAGTTTGAACATATTTCAGTATCTGTAGACATTATTGTTACTTCTATCTGCCGAATATATGTGATCTAACAAGTTTTGTATGCATTGGTGTTCTAATATACCGGTAGTTATTTTTTAACCAATCAAATTCTGAATTGTCTGTGACTGTGTTATGAATTAATTTGATTAATTTCAATTTTTGAGATTGACCAATCAGATTATCATAGGACCACACCTGATTTAGAATTTAATTTTTCAGATGGCAGATATGGTCATCAGAGTTTAAAACTGGCTTCAAAGTTGCCCCATTTGGAAGTGTTGTTCCCTTACACCATAGCATATTATATTATACATGATGTATTGGATTTACAACCAGGTCAATCAGTACTTTTTCTACCTCCTTTAGGTAAGTTTTCATTCACCATTTTATGAGGCCCATTTTGGCAGAAGTGGTAGTTGGCTTGCTGTCTGACATACTGGTCTGGAGGTTAAGACTTGTCAGCATTAGAAAAATTCCCTTTGATTCCATTTTTTTTCAGTTGGCGTCAATTTGATAATGATTTGGATGGCAGTAAGTTTAAAGTGTCAGGTTTTTGTGGCATCGTCTCCAGAAGAATCTACCAAATTTTTGTTGGAATTGTATCCTGATATTATTCTGGTACCCATCAACAATCCTATGTTTGTTATAAAACGTAAAACGCAGGGCAAGGGCTGTAACTCTTGCATCTCATTAGCTGATCCTATGTCATCTAGATATCTTCGTAAGTTTGTGTTTTGATAAGAGAGGTCTTGGAACAAATGGTGGTCGTGGGTTCTTATCTTTTTCTTTGCTTAGATGAAAAAACCAAATCAACTGAAAGTTTTCAGCAATCCATGTGACTGCTGTTTTAATCTTGCTAGTGTTTCTTGACATTTGCCATTGTTCCAACTTAAAAAGTGATACAGGTGGTAAATATTAGATTGTAAAATTTGCTGATAATGATTACGGGCCAAGAGATATAAAATGTGAACTCTCGGAATAAAAAAAAAATTATTGATTAGGAGTAAATCTTGATATTTTTATTCCTTTCCCAGCATTAGACAAAGTAAATGAGTGGTTGTCTGATCATGGTAAATTGGTGATAATGGGTAATGCCTTGGCCCATGGTAAATCTATGGGAATGGCCATGTTCCTACGCAATGTGACAGTGTCAGTCTGTGAACCAATTCAAGCCATTGTGAAACTTCTACAACATTCAAAACAACAGATGAAGGAGATGGCAAAGGGTCTGGATGATCTAGAATTCAGAAAGGTATTTCCAGGAAAAAATTTGAAAGCAGAGCAGCCATTAATATCATACCCAGAAATAATTGGTTTGCTTAATTGAATGAATTGTATGAAATGGGGCTGGCCCAGTCTTACCCCCACCACCTTCCCCCATCCCAACACATCACTTTCAAATTTCTTATCTTAGAGTTCTGAAATGCTTGGTGATGTGAGCCACCCTTGGCAATAATGTGCCTTCCCCCCTCACTCCTTATTGAAACACCATTGATGCATAGAGATGCTGATTTTTCATTTCAGCTGAGTTCCATCATCCATAAAGAATTTTGCTACCCTATAACTCGAGGATTTGAATTCTCTGTGCCCATCAACCTGTCATGTTTAGTTGACCTTGCAGAAGAACCAGGGTTAAAGGTTGAAAATTTGAATATGTCCTTGACCCCAGCAGATGTCAAACAGCTTGTGGAATTACAAGATATACTGTCTTTTACACCCCAGGTCAGTTTATTATAAAACAAAACAAAACAGTGTGCGTACACCGTTGCACATTTTTGTTGGTGAGGTCACATTTCAGTCCTAGTCCTGAGCTTAATCTAAACAAAGCATTTGATTGGTTGAATTATATTTTAATCTTAACCAAAAACGAATTAATCTTATTCATGTTGTTTGATTGAAATACATTGAGTCACTTTTTTTCAAAGTTAAAATTAGAATATTTTCGAACATAAGATTTTATTTTTTGTGTGTTTCAGAATATGATTTTAAATTTTGTGTTGCTGAACACAATTTTGAAATTTTTGATTTCAGGAATATTCTCTAGCTCAAGATGTTACCGCCCAAGTTGAAAATGTTTCCCGCGATGAAAGATTCAACAACGCTTTGGTGGAATCAAGATTTGACACCAGTGACCTTCGAACACCAAACAAACTCTGCTCACCCTGCTCCATAAACCGAACACCCAGACCCGAGGAGGCACGTATTCGTATCATCTCAATATCGGAGACGCCGTACAATTCAGCTGCCATGCTGAAGACGCCCACAGACATCTGTACCACCTCCACGCCACGTTTGACAGTCGAAATTAAAGTTACGCCAGCACAACTTGAGGAGTCTGGTATAACCACAGAACTTCAGAACCGCAGCGATTTTAATTTTACACCCTTATCCAGTCGGTTTGACAGACGATCCTCCATTGGATGGGGATCTCCAGCATTGTCCAGAGTTCGAGGAAGGTCAAGAAGCAGCTTCAGTGAGTTGGATAAAAATGAATTGTCCTTGAATAACTCTGGTTATTTGAAAAAGGACAAACCCAGGATGAAATCGTAAGTTATTTTGTAATTCGTAAGACTTAATGACTATATTTTTCATGGACGTCTGTTTTTAAAGGTTATTAAATTGTGAAACATAGTGAAACAGGACTGCAATTTTAGAGGAGTTTGGTTAGACAAACTGAATTACATTCCATTCTAAATTAATTCAAATTGTGTTGGGTTTATTCCTCAATTCATCAGGGGTCCCTTTTTACATCTACCTGTTAACCCTTTGGGCTGAAATATTCCTCAATTCACCAGTTAACCCTTTGGGCTGAAATGATTTGCTTAAGAATAATTTCTTTAAAAGGTCTTTCCAGTGTAAGTTCTGTTATGTATTTTGATTGCAGTCTAACTGTGAATACCAATACAGTAGACCTAGTAATAGTAGGACCACCACGAACTCCTCGTACACCACAGGCTACTGAACTTCTAAAGGGAAGGTTTATACCAACTATTGTAGCTCTCAATGATAAAAAGGGAACAACACCATTATTTCTGGTTCATCCTATAACAGGTTTGTTGACTTTATTTTTAGTTACTCTTTACTGTATATTTGTGAGTATAATGCGCATTATTTGCCCTCAAAAGAGTTTAAAATACTAAGGGTCCTCCTGTGTACATTAGAGAGATTTTTCAACATTTCTTTTATGTGTATCAGGACCATTTAGGGCCTCTATATTGCCAAAATGGGGATGATTTTGTGTACATTAAAGTAATTGTAAGGAAGTTTTCTGGATTTTTTTTTTCTGTTTATCAGGGCAATCTACTACTTCTTTTTGTATCATACCATAATTCCGTCTGTAGTTCCTGTAGTTACAGAAATACTAAGTTTTAAAACACTATGAACATATTGTTCCAATTCAATGCTATCAGTGTCCACTTGAGAATCCCTTTAAGGAGGGCTAACAGTTGGAAGTGATCAAATGATGAAAAATGTCCTGTCTTGTCATACTCAGTGCTGTATTTTATTACAATGTTTAAGCAAGGAAATAGGATATGTTCTGATGTATTTTGTAGGTGGAATAGATGTATTTAAATCACTAGCAGAGTTGTGTGAATTTCCTGTGTATGGTATTCAGAGAACAACCAACACTCCTGAATCTTCTGTTTATAGTATAGCAAGGTGAGTTACTAGATTACAGATACATTTGATAGATATATTTAAAGGGATTGTGAAGAGTTTTCCTAAACTTTTTATGTGTATTGGGAACATTGATTTGAAATCAGATGTCTGTAGACCTGTGTTTGGTAAAGCATTTCTCTGATTACAGGAACCACAGACATCTGACTGAAAATGATGCAAATAGAAACCATAAATTGCTCCAGTACACTTTAAAAGTTTAGAAAACTTTAGAAAACCCTACAATCCCTTTGAGCTTACAACAGACAAAAGATCAGTAAGAATAGATATAGACCCAGAAAATACTCCAGGGTAGGTAGGGGTGAGCATTGTACTCACAATTATTCAGTAAACGTAACCATATCTGTTTATTTCAGTTACTATATGAATGCAATAGAAATGTACGATTCTGATGGTCCCTATTTCTTAGGCGGTCATTCTTATGGTGGACTACTGGCTATTGAGATAGCTTTTCAACTTCAAGCTAAGGGAAAAAAGGTGAGCTATCGGTAAAAAGGTGAGCTATGGGTAAAAAGGTGAGCTATGGGTAAAAAAGGTGAGCAATGGGTAAAAAGGTGAGCTATGGGTAAAAAAGTGAGCTATGGGTAAAAAGGTTAACTATGGGTAAAAAAGTGAGCAATGGGTAAAAAGGTGATCTATGGGTAAAAGGGGTGAGCTATGGGTAAAAAGGTGAGCTATGGGTAAAAAAGGTGAGCAATGGGTAAAAAGGTGATCTATGGGTAAAAAGGTGAGCAATGGGTAAAAAGGTGATCTATGGGTAAAAAGGTGAGCAATGGGTAAAAAGGTGAGCTATGGGTAAAAAGGTGAGCTATGGGTAAAAAGGTGAGCTATGGGTAAAAAAGTGAGCTATGGGTAAAAAGGTTAACTATGGGTAAAAAAGTGAGCAATGTGTAAAAAGGTTAACTATGGGTAAAAAAGTGAGCAATGGGTAAAAAGGTGAGCTATGTGTAAAAAAGTGAGCAATGGGTAAAAAGGTGATCTATGGGTAAAAAGGTGAGCAATGGGTAAAAAGGTGATCTATGGGTAAAAAGGTGAGCAATGGGTAAAAAGGTGATCTATGGGTAAAAAGGTGAGCAATGGGTAAAAAGGTGAGCTATGGGTAAAAGGGTGAGCAATGGGTAAAAAGGTGATCTATGGGTAAAAAGGTGAGCAATGGGTAAAAAGGTGATCTATGGGTAAAAAGGTGAGCAATGGGTAAAAAGGTGATCTATGGGTAAAAAGATGAGCAATGGGTAAAAAGGTGATCTATGGGTAAAAAGGTGAGCAATGGGTAAAAAGGTGATCTATGGGTAAAAAGGTGAGCAATGGGTAAAAAGGTGATCTATGGGTAAAAAGGTGAGCAATGGGTAAAAAGGTGATCTATGGGTAAAAAGGTGAGCTATGGGTAAAAAGGTGAGCTATGGGTAAAAAGTGAGCTATGGGTAAAAAGGTGAGCTAAGGGTAAAAAGGTGAGCAATGGGTAAAAAGGTGAGCTATGGGTAAAAGGGTGAGCAATGGGTAAAAAGGTGATCTATGGGTAAAAAGGTGAGCAATGGGTAAAAAGGTGATCTATGGGTAAAAAGGTGAGCAATGGGTAAAAAGGTGATCTATGGGTAAAAAGATGAGCAATGGGTAAAAAGGTGATCTATGGGTAAAAAGGTGAGCAATGGGTAAAAAGGTGATCTATGGGTAAAAAGGTGAGCAATGGGTAAAAAGGTGATCTATGGGTAAAAAGGTGAGCAATGGGTAAAAAGGTGAGCTATGGGTAAAAAGGTGAGCTAAGGGTAAAAAGTGAGCTATGGGTAAAAAGGTGAGCTAAGGGTAAAAAGTGAGCTATGGGTAAAAAGGTGAGCTATGGGTAAAAAGGTGAGCTATGGGTAAAAAAGTGAGCAATGGGTAAAAAGGTGAGCAATGGGTAAAAAGGTGATCTATGGGTAAAAGGGGTGAGCTATGGGTAAAAAGGTGATCTATGGGTAAAAAGGTGAGCTATGGGTAAAAGGGTGAGCTATGGGTAAAAGGGTGAGCTATGGGTAAAAAGGTGAGCTATGGGTAAAAGGGTGAGCTATGGGTAAAAGGGTGAGCTGTGGATACACTTTGGTACACATAAGTGAGCCTACACAACTTGGTAACAGATTAAGAGAGTCCACATGGCTAATTTAGTATTTATATTACAGATAAAAGGAATGGTATTGTTAGATGGTTCAATAGATTATGTTTTATGTCAGAAACAGATCATTTATAAACTACCTGAAGACCTTGACACCAGCTCCATTTCCGTAAATATCTTTTAATCCAATCTTTCGTGGAAATTTCCCTTATTACACACTCCACGGTGTTATTGGCATTGCCCTTCAGACTCGTGCCTTGTCATCTCTTTCAGAGAGTCCACATAATTGATATTTATTTGATGTTGAAAGCAGACATTGGACCGATTCTCGGTCTCAAATCGGATTTGTTTTTACTTTGAAACCCACATATCATCACTTACCAGACGACGATCAAACTCTCTACCAACTGAGCCATTCCACTGCCAGTGTTTATTTGGTATATTTTGTTTGTAGAAGGTTGATCAGTTTGAAGTTGGTTGTTTACTGTGGTTTATGAGTCTATATGGACCAGTAAAACAACGATCAGTGATTTATAAAACCTTGCTAGGTCTTCAGACACAACATTTACGAATAGAAATGGCCGTCGATTTTCTGATGGGGAACTTTGTTGCCAGGTAAGATGACTTGTAGCTAGCTAACCAGACAGAAACACTTAATGTCACCCTTTGACTTGGTTTTTCAACTTTGTAGCTAGGTAATGTTATTTACATTGTAGTAGGGTCTCTTGTATAGTTGGAAATGGTCGAATTTGTGCTGAAAAGGAGCCATTCATATGGGACAATAAACCAAGGCCCTTGATTTGATTTCCTTTCCTTTTAGTTCCAGTCCAGCAAAAACCAAATGGATAATGACCAAACATAAAGTGATGCAGCAGACAAAATGTACCAAAGATGGCTTCTATAAAACAGCACAAGAGATAGTGAGATTATCTCGAGAAGAGAAGGCTCGAGAATTTCTGTTGGCCTGTAAACAAGCTGATATCTATGATGCTGGTCAAAAACAAGTTGAAAGTAAGTATGAGACCATCTGCTTAGTGGCCAAATTTCCCTTATTGTACACTGCAAATTTAAAGATAATTTGCCTAATGGCAAAATTTCCCTCATTGTAATTTGCATGGCATAGCATCAATAATCCAGATAAAGCAGAAAAAATTGTCGTCTGCTTAAATCGTTTTGGATGGGAGGTTACTCTGTTTATAAGATTGCTCAAAAATTTGTAACATTCTCTGCTTATTTTGAGAAAATAAGGTGGAGCTCAACTACTCAAATTACCACTGCAGGTGGATTTCCCTCATTGCACACTGCATTGGCAGTTAAGAGCAGAAAAGTAGGATGTGAACCTTCATTTTCTTTCATTTTCTTCTTTGCTAAGGGTTTTGAAATCTAAATATCTTTCAGAGAGAGAACATTTTTTAAAGGGAGTTCACATATCTTTGAGTGTCCACATATCTTGATTTTGGTATATCTATTCCAGGTGATATGCATTTATTACGTATCAAGACTACAATGGGAATTGATCTAGATACAGACTATGGTTTAAGTAAAAACTGCTCTGGTAAAGTTCATGTCACTTTCTGTGAAGGTTCACATGAGGGTTTTCTCAAGAAAGATAAGGTTTCTACAGTGGCAGGTTATCTGAATGACTTAGTGGACAAATCTTGTTGATGGTTGAAGACTGCTGGTAGATCTTAAAGATGGTGCATTACGCTCAGATATATTGACTGACAAGCATGAAGATGTGTTGAAGATATCTTTGAATGATTCCAAATGTTTTCATTAAAAAAAAAAGAATGAAAGCATGAATGACTCAAAGAATGAATGGACAAATGAATGAATGAATGAACAAAAGTTTTCACTGACATAGATGCCATTCTGTACTCCAAAGCCCTTAAAATAGGCATCAAGAATGAATGAACGAACAAGTGAAAGAATGAATGAACTAACAAACAGAAGGTTTCATTTAAATAGTGCTAATTTCGTGTTCCTTTCTCCCTTAAAATGGCTAAAAAAAAAAAAATCTGCATTTCATTTTTTGAAATCACTGTATAATAAATTCTGTGATAGATTTATTTATTGATTGTATTTATTCCAGTTTATCTCATCAACTACTTCACCAAATAAATATCTCATAAACAAAACTTTGATAATGTGTTTTAATAGAAATACCCCCCAAGTTAAAGCTAGATACCCCTCCATCAAATACGCCTACATCTGTTCTCAATCTTTATTTATCTTGTGAAGTAAATCAGTGATCAGATATAATCGATCAGAAAATCAATCAATCAAGCTTTGATTAGTTTTGATAGGTATATTTTAATCCTATGATTAGAATCTGGACATTAATTTCTTGACAACGTCCCCGTTATGAGTACACATCCATCATTAAATTGTCTTGCTCTGTTATATGACATGTCACCGTGATATTTTTGGAAGCGGCCGGGTCGTTATTTCATTATTGACAAGGTGATGGGGGGTAGGGGTTGTAGATCATTTATTGACGGTGCCGTACATCTTGTGACGTCACTTGCCTTGGTAATGATGCTGAGAGGTTAGTGACGTGTCGCCTTGATATTTTTGGAAGCGGGTCTTTATGGGCTGTAGCTCGTTTATAGACGGTGTCGGAAACCTTATGACGTCACTTGCATAGACTGTTCTGATCTAACGCTTCAATGACATGAAGAGGTTAATTCCGACATCTCGAAAGTACAGACCGGGAAGTTTTTTTTAGCTTTGTTTGGCTGGGGATTGTCTGTAAAATATCAGCTTGATGCATCAAGGGTATAAACAATGAAGACTCGTACTTCCTCTGATGTAACAAGAAGTCGAAATTGATAAATTATCAAAACTTTATGGCTAGACAGTTTGTATGTTTATTAATCCTATGCAAATAAAGGCTGAACAGTACAAAATAATGATGTAATTCATTTCAATGTCAAGTACTGTTACAAACTCAAGTGAACCCCCTTGAAAATAGTTATAAGTTAACAAATATTAACTATGAAATAACAAATTTTATCAACTATCCGTCTTGTATTTTAAAGGGATCAGGCTATCTAATAATCAAAAGGAAGGCGGGTGGGAGGTGCAGATAAAAGAGGACCACGCTTTGCCCCCACTCTCTTTCTAATATCTTCTAATATGCCTCTATGACAGTTATATGGCACCTATTCGGCTCCATCACCTAATGCACAAAACGCCACTGTATTCAAATTACCCGTAACGCTTTTTAAAATGAAAACCCGATTTAAGTATTTCAAAAACGTGTCGGTAGGTAAAAGGCTTTAGCTTTACCGCCGACTCTTTCAAATTCCTATATGCTATCTACAAAGAATGTTCTTTAGAGCGTAAAAACAAGTCTTATACGAGAGGAATGTTTTGCAAGGCAATTTACATTTGTATGTGACAAAAGGGCAAATTCCTAATCAAAATATGTCTTAGATTTCCTCTAGCTTTATGGTTGTACATATTTGTCAGGATATCCTTGTCTTGGTAATATATGCAAGGAACCTTCCAGAAGACGAAGTGGATTTATATGCGGACTCTGAAACAGAGACCGATTGAGGAAAACTGTTCCAAAAAGCATCTAACCGTTGCTTTCACAATACCACATTCCTGTCATTAGAGAATAATAACCCCCCTTTGTAGGATATGAATAATCATCGTACAAAGCTTAAGGAACATGCAGTAATACCTTGTGATCTCTCCAAAATGGAAGCTACTGAATGACTCAATCGCAAATTGTCATCAGGGTACCATGTCATCAGGTGTTCCAAAGGGATAATCATACCCTGTATCCATGCATACGCAAATTCCTTATGTACAGTATTAATAGATATTTCTAGAAAGGATGTTCAATTAAAATGCAGAGTTCCGGAAGAGTGGTCAACCAACGACTTGCTTATGCCGTTTTATATCTAAATTCTAAAACTACCTTGGCCAGTGCTTTACATAGAAGTTTTTAGGAACTTCTTCACTCTTAACACTATATGGATACTTCAAAAAGGTTATGTTAGGATGATATAAGAATAGAATTACATAAAAAAAATAAAAATCACGGGCCTTGGTTATGAAGTTAGAACTATATATTTCTATGTTGTCAAATTGAAAAAGTCGGTCGCAAAGTGGCATCATGTGTTCCGGAACTGTCCTCCTTTCTGATATTGCTCAAAAACCCAGAAGCAAAGTGGTTTAAGGCGTTCCTGTAGGGCGTAATAGCTTGTTGTTCGTTGACATAACTTTTAGTATATACTTTCGTATATCAAACAATTAAAAAAGGGTGTTTCTCTCTAGGCTATGTATGATATTTGTGTAGGTGTATTTTAAAATGATGAGCATGAAGATAGCTAGTTCGACACTTGCTGACTCTTGTAGGCCTCTGATAAATATATCTGTTAGTTAAGTCAGAGTTTGGCAAAAGTCAGAAAGTTTTGATATATATGAGGCCGGGTACAACATGCACTGATAATATCTTCCCTCAATTGCACACTATGACATTGTCCGTATTATTAACCCATCGGGAGCAGAAAGTAGGATGTAAAACTCCATCAAAATTCGAATGCCCCTCTCAATCATTTACTACTATGAAGCCCGTACCATCAACCTAAATTTAGACTCAAAGATATAAATAAGAATAGAAGCATGTCATTTTAATAATAAAATACGTCAGAGTGTCGCTAGAGGCTGACTTGTGGACTAAATGACATTATTTCTAACTTGAGATATATCACTATACATATATACTGTCATTTCGCGGTTTAAGTGGGCTTTATTGAGTCATATTCGAGACAATACCGGTACTTGATTTGTATATTCGGTGATTGGGGCAATATAACGAGTGTATGTGGAGTAAAGGGAAACGTGCCCTAGAGAAGGTAGGGCTCTTTTATATCTTTTATACTTTTTCTTTAGTTAAATAGTTTTCGTTTATACTTTACTTTTATACTTGTTTTACAGGTATATACTTTAAGTAATAAACCAAACTTTGATACCACTCTGAGGTTGGGTTTGTCAACTCGGCATATCTTTTTAGAGAGTTCACATTGCTTATGTGATACATGTTATTTCCATTCTTCTCCTTACATTATCTGTTTATCGTTATACCTGATGCCACTTTACGACTATAACTTCTTCTCTACAGACCATTTTAATATAAATTGTGGCATTTTTGATACAAATTATTATCCTTTCAGTACAACATCTGGCTATTATTTGGAACACACTGACCAAAATGTCCTTTCTTGCTAAGCTGTCATTGCCATATTGAAAACATATTTCCATATGACATGGCTAGCATTATGGGAGCGAAGGGGCAATGACCCCATGGGCCATGTGTTTCCTTAAGGTTATACACACTAAATTGTATGCAATGTGGTTTCAATATCTCTAAAGGGATACGATATTCTAATACTTTTGCCCCCCCCCCCCCCTCCAATGAATTCTTTGTAAAGGGTATTTATATATAAAAAATAAGGGGACGTTTCGTTGCTGCTCTTTGCTTACAGGAAAGAACATCCCCTCTTTCCACCTTTACATTAATCCCTTGTAAAGGACCACCCCTTCCCCTTTTGCACATATCCTTTGAAATGGCACTTTAAAGGCCCTTTATATATAGTCAATGATTTAGTAAAAGGGTAGTTTAAAGGGTATTTATATGCAGTAAATAAAAGGAAGGAAGAATCAGCTGGTTATTATAGAAGCATTGTGTGATAACGTGTTAGTTATATATACTTCTAACTGGTATAATAGCTTATCAAGACCGGTTTCAGTTTTCTTTTAAAGGGATATGGATATCTAATATAGTCGTCTAATAAATAAGGAACTAAATGTATAAAGGGTATAGAACTATAGATATGTGATTGCAAATTGGATTGGTGCAAATGGATACACTTGAAAAATTTAGAAAACCTCTTTACAATCCCTTTAGGGAGAAGTAACGAGGGTTGGAGAACGATACTCTAAACAATGACGTCATAGTATTGGTAATACCTCTAAAATATTTGAAAACAACGGCTAGGAAACTTTGATCGGAGTCATAACCTCCGAGTATAAACGGACCATATTCTGATTCCCATTCTGAAAAATTTATACACGGGAAGCTTAAATTAAGCCCTAAAAAGAAAATATTTAGCTGATAACATACCTTTAACACAAACATACCTTTAACACAAAACTTGTTATACAACCAATTCTATGCATACGAATTAAAAAAAAAAACCTTAATGTATTTCATATAGATATATTTGATAGGAGTTATTCAAAAAATTTGTTTTGATTTTATACTCGAATTCCTCACCACTTTCCATTACATTCCCTTATAACATTGGACTGCTATATAGGCGTATCAAGGGTCTGATATCGACTGACTCGTGCTACCTTAGAGGATTGATACAAACAGCTTACAGCTTAAAACAAAAATTTAGTCGACCTATGGTTGCTTCCGTCTTTTTATGACAAATTTTAAAGGGAAATGACGAGAATGCAGAACAAAGGCGTAATATGACTTAAAATAAAGGCCCTATTGTTATTGCAGTCTCTCCGCGAAGCATTTATTTAAATTATTATGAATTATGTAAATTTAAAATGTCTATTTCAATCTTTGATCGTGACTAATTTGTCCTTCCTTAAGATTTTATCCAGCATATTTCGTCATCAATGTACAATAAAATATGTATTAAAGGGATATACTCGTATAATAAGAATAGGATGTTATTTTTCAAAATGATAAAAATCCTCAAGAAAGTAAAACTCATTTTCCACGTATCTTTAGAACTCTCCCTGCTGTCGTCGCCGGGTTAAGGTCTTCTGTTAACTCTAATTACACCAGTCATGCTTTATCATCTAATTAACTTATTAGCTAATTTATTATATTGTCAACATGTGTAATTAATTGTGCCGAAATATAAACTGTGTTCTACTTCTATAGTTATAAAAATATTTTGAATATTGGATAGTCTAGTCACATGGACTTTCAAAAACCTTGAACCAAGAGAACGGTGTCCAATGAATTAATGTGATTGGTCTTATTGCTCAACCAATTGGATTAATTAAAACAACATAATGCCAATCTATAGAGCACATAATCGAATTATCCGTATTCTATGATCAAGGGATAAATGTCGTCTAACTCGTACCCCTTTGACTGATCAAGATAGTGAGCTACCAGAAATATTTGATACAAATCCCAATCGCCCTTTGTCCTTTGGGCATACAGGTGATTTTTAGTACCATCAAACAAAGCGCTGACAGGGCAATCTGATAACGCTGTGAAAACAACACCTGTATTACATCAATGAATGAATGAATGAATAAAGGAGTGAGGGAATGAATGAATGAACGAACGAAACAATGAATGAATGACTAAGTAAGCGAGCGAGCGATTGGTTCTCACTGGCATGAGAGCAATGAAAGTCCAAATTTTGTTTTGTGCTCTGCTCAAAAATAACCTGTAGCTTTTCCCGAGAATTTTATCACCACTGACGTCACATTTATGAATGAAAATGTGAAATGATGAGTTGAAGGCTGACACTTTGACCGAGTAGGCTAAGGGACAAGGGCACTATGAAAGATGTAAGGCGTCAAAGTAAAAAACCAGACCGGTCGAATAACCTCAGAATATTGCCTATAAAACTTGTCGTTCTGTCAAATATTACGCTTGTCAATGTCACCATCCTTGGACCTTATTTTTTAAAGGAGGCCTATACTGTCGTCTTGCTTACCGTAGTACTTTTCAATATCTGACAATTAACGTAATTTCACTTAATTGTAGACGAACTATATGCCTGATTTTTTTCTGACATATGATACATGTAACGTGAATGAAGTTCTACCAGTCGTTAAACTAAATACATATTCATATTTCTCTTATTATTTATTTGCTCATTTTTTTTATCATTTTTGATTTTATCCATGTTTAATGTGGTATATTATGGTTGATTCCTGTACAATGCTAATGTTTTCGGTGTTTATTCCAGCCTGACGTGTGACGTCATAAAACTCATCAACCAACCAGGACGGAGAATAGTTCTCTGCCGCTAGGTGGTGAAAAGCATGGCGGATAAACAGAAGTTTGGCTATGAACAAACTCTAGTAAGTTTAATTATTTGGATATTTATGAATGACAAATGCTTACGTTATGATAAAATGGCTCTGCAGTCATCACAGAATTGAATGATATATCAGAAAATGTATGTCACTATTCAATTTTCACTATATTTTGGCCGAAACTGCCATTTTTGACACCTTAACTTGATGATATATCTTTATAAAGTAATCGTTGATGCAAATCTATTTCTTAAAAATTTACGACAAATGTAACAGAATATCTATCACCCTTATATAAAACTGTTTAAAGGGCAACAATCACGTAACCATGGGCTATCTAAAAGAAATTTAAATTCTCAATCCGTCATTGAAAGTGGCTAGACCTATGACTATGTTCAGTCAGACATGGCTGGCAAAGAGTAAATCAACAGTCCTAATTTGCAGTGCATTTTTACTAGTTGTCCCCCTTAATGATCTCTTTAAGCTTTTGTTATTGTAAGTCCGGCTTATTATTACTTATATAGGCCTGGAATATGCTTAGATCTATGTATCATTAGCTTCACTATATTGATTTTTGCATTGTGTTTATGTAGATCTACCCAATATGTTGATTATTATGTTTTTTCTCTCCAGTTATATGGACGATATTCTAGAGAGTTGGGTTCATTTGCCAAGTTCCAGGCTAAGAGATTAAAGAAAGAAGCCAAACAACAAATAGATAATAAACCACCCACTGGAATATGGAAATTTTTAGGTGAGGATTCGTCTTGATACTGTTACAGTGTTAACAAAACCTTGCACCCATGGTGAGCTTGCATATCATGGTGAAAGAATAAAAAGGCTTATTTTTAGAAAAGTGTTCCTCTACCCACTCTCTTTCCTCACTTTAACTATTTCATAGCTAATAACTACTATACATTTAATAACCCTGATTACCCTATAGATTAATCAACTGTTACAAAGTGACTTCATATATGCTTTAAGTCATATTACGTTGAGTTTAGGGTATATAACTTATTTTTGTTTACACTACTGTTCAAAGTCATTTTCAATCTCATAATGTTCTTCCAATTTCAGCTGGATGTGCCAGAGTGAGGGACTTTGTGTTCTCCAAGGTTGGAGAAGACTGGATATTTCTGGCTATATTAGGCGTATTGATGGCTTTACTTAGTTTTACTATGGATTTTATAATAGAGAAATGCCAGGAAGGTAGGTAGGATTAGATCTGTGAGGGTTTAAAAGAGGATTTTAGACTTTTAATATGTGCATTAGGCCTCAAATTAGATCATCACCATTGTTTTTGACTAAGGACCAGCAGGTAGACTGGGTCTTCAAAAACCTATGGCACAGTGATTGGAAAGTAATTTGTGATTGAGGTTGAAAAATGACTCAATTTTTAGAAGCACTGGCCTTGGCATCGGAATGTTTTCTTACCTTGAGCAGGATTCAAACCCACAGCACTTACTAACCTAGCAAATAACGAACCTACTCTGTACAGACTGAGCTATACCCTTATTTGTAAAATAAAACCGGGTTCTGTTTCTTTTCTAATATCTAAATATTATATCTATTTCAGCTAAGTTTTGGTTGTATCAAGAATTATCATTTTCTGTGACACTCCAGTATTTTGCCTGGATGTCCTACTCTATACTGTTTATATTATTTGCTACTGGCTTTACACATCTAGTTTCACCACAAGCTATAGGTAAGTACATAGAGTATAGAGACAGTGGTGTATTTTGGTGTTCCCCCTCGGGCCATGAAAAATAAAGAATTTATTCTACTTTCACTTCCAAAAACACGTGTATTTTTCCCACATTAGATAATTTTGTAGGTAAGGCCCCTCTGACCCCCCAAACATGACTCGTGCCCTTTAAAATCGGCAAAGGGGCACAGGGGAGCCCGGATAAAGGAATGTGCATACTGAGCAACTCTGGGTCCTCAGACAAATGGGTTTCAAAAGACCCCAACCCATTTCTCAAATGAAAAATACTACTTTTTCCCTCACTGTATCCAACTAGATTTTTTCACCAGATAGACTTCATAAGGTGGTCCCACCCCTCAATCTGCCCCTGTGTTTGATTGTGTCTGGTTCTCTGTTTCTAGGGTCTGGTATACCAGAAATGAAGACTATATTACGTGGTGTGATTTTAAAAGAATATTTAACATTCCGAACCCTGGTGGCTAAAATTGTCGGATTATGTGCATCATTGGGAAGTACATTACCTTTGGGGAAAGAGGTAGGAGATTCAATTATTTCTGAGATTTTTTAAAGGCCAGTCTACAGGCTAGTCCTAGACCAAACATCTTGGCATTGATCTTTCTATGATTGTCCCTATGCTAATTTTTTTATTAAATCTACATACTAGTGTAAACCATACTTAGATTTTGCAAGATGTACTCAAAAAATATAAACGATAAATATCGCGACAACCTTTGCTAAGAATTTATGTATCAGACCTACCCAGTTTTTTTTTCTGAAATACAATTGACGTATTGATAACGTAAATGCATACGTAGAAATTATGTAGGTTAAGTTCAAAGAAAGTCAAATTACTTTTAAAAAGAAAAAAAAAAGTATTAAAGTACAGAAAATGGATATAAATAGATCAGCTGATAGTTACAATGGTGTTAAAATATTAAAATTTTGAAAAAAAAAAAGAAAAATAAGTCAGTTAAAGAATAATTGATGGGAAAAATATTAAAATTTTGAAAATAAATCATCCTTTAAAAGTAGTGAAATAAGAGTGAGAGAGCTCCATGTCAATCATGTAACTTAACATATCAATCAATTGTTTACCGTAGTTACGACATTCTTTTGATAAATTACCGATTATTTATTGGTACATGTAACTAGACGTCTTTGACGTGACATTTATAACCTTTATCTTGAAATCTTTCAATAGTGTTGATCAGGGTTGTTGTTTAACTCTATTTTCTGGAGATGACTGGCAAGGCAGCATAAATATCATGAAGTATAGATAAGCAGACACAATTAATCAAGTTGCTAAATATGAGGAAAATTCCCTGAGAATCTCTGTAAATTGTCTCAGAAAATCTCTGTAAATTGTCACAAAGAATTTCTGTAGATTGTCACAAAGAATCTCTGTAAATTGTCACAAAGAATCTCTGTAAATTGTCACAAAGAATCTCTGTAAATTGTCGTAAAGTATGTGCAGTATGTGAAAAAATCGCATAAAAATCTGTGACACAGATAAATCTTTCATACAAGTAGACCTGACTCCAAAGAAGCAAGAGAAAAGTAGGATGTAAAACTCCATTCATTTCATTTCTAAAGAAGCAAGCCAAGAAACTGAGGCTTTGAGTATTGTTACACTTTATAAATCTAATGTGTCAAATTTTATGTGTTGCCCCAGGCAGGGAATATTAATGGCCTATGAATTTATCATTCTTACTTTATGTTATTTATCAAAAAATCTGACAATTGTTAGCCAAAAAAAATCTGTTTCTTTTTGTAATGTTTTTCTTCCAAATATTTGTCTTGGACGTCATGCTGTTCACTTTTTGGGGAAATAGACAAACATCAAGTCACTTGCCTTATAGTAGGAGGTATGCAACAATTTACTTGTATATGGTCTCATAAATGCTGATCTGGCTTTATCTGCTCCTAATATTTGCAACTAATATTGCTCCAATGAATTATTGGTTTTCATATCAGTAAGAGTTATTGCCCTTGTTCTTGAACACTGAAAAAATTATATTCTTTTTCCTAAAAATATTTTCTTTTGATTTTCCTAATCATAATGTGTATTTGATCATAAAATGAATTTTTTTTTTGTTAAATCAATTAGAGTTATTGCCCTTGTTATTGAGCATTTAAAATGTATTTTCTCCTAATAAACTTTTTTCTTTGAATTATGATAAACGTGATATGTACTTAATCATAAAATGGAAGTTTCTTGTGTTTTAAATTTCTGAAATAGGTGTGTATTATAAATTGTCATACACATCCTGTTTGATAAACTTTGATAGTCTTGTATAATTGCATTGTTGAAGGGACAGATTCACCATATGTTTGACCAATTGTATCTTAGTCCCAGAAACAGGAGATTTTACCTAAGTTAATCAGTAATTGTGTTAAAAGCTCACTGTCAAAATTTGAGCTTTCAAATCCATGTGTGTTCAGAATTATCCGCATTCGAAAGTTAAAAAGACGACATGTCAAGTTTCTTAAAACTCTGTGAAATTTCTTACATTTTTAGTACTTCTGAAGACTATTTACATATATTCAACCCCTCCAAATGGCGCATCTGTCCCTTGGATTAATATTATTTTCTATTGTACTTTCAGGGTCCATTTGTACATATAGCTAGTATTGTAGCAACTTTACTAAGTAAACTAGTAACTTCATTCCGTGGTATATATGAGGTATGTTTTTACTACATATACAGACAAATAATAACAGGGCCATATCTACATATACAGACAAATAATGGCAGGGCCATATCTACATATACAGACAAATAATAGCATGGCCATATCTACATATACAGGCAAATAATGTCAGGGCGATATCTACATATACAGACAAATAATAGCAGGGCCATATCTACATATACAGACAAATAATGGCATGGCCATATCTACATATACAGGCAAATAATGTCAGGGCCATATCTATATATGCAGGCAAATAATGTCACAGCCATATCTATATATACAGGCAAATAATGTCGATTATTCCAAATGCATCCAGGGCCCTAACTTTATTTTCCAGAATGAATCAAGGCGGTGTGAGATGCTGGCCGCAGCCTGTGCTGTTGGGGTGGCAGGAACATTTGCTGCACCAATTGGTGGTTAGTATATATGTAAAATATAAGATTACTCTATATTGTTCCCTGGGGACACAGATATATTTTTGCCTTTGATCTTTTATGGTTTTCGCAGGTCTGTAGGGCTAACATGAAAATCTAGTCATTTGGATGGGACCTGAGGCCTGCAGACTGTATCAAGATCCCTTAGCAGACTAACATCGCTGTACTGACAAAATTTTCCTCATTACACACTGCATGGTGTCGCACATCATCATTAACCCAATTAGGTGCAGAAAAGTAGAACAGAAACCACCATTTTATTTATTTTTTATTTTTTGATGCTCTCTGTTTTGCAGGTGTACTATTCAGTATTGAAGTAACTGCCACTTATTTTGCTGTGAGAAATTATTGGAGAGGATTTTTCTCTGCTGTTTGTGGAGCCTTAGTGTTCAGATTACTGGCTTTATGGTTTAAAGATGAAGGTAGTATATCAAATTACTCTTACCTTGTTTCTGTAATGAGGAAAATGTCTGTAGATTTGAGCCCAATTACCTTCAGACCTTTTACAGTAGTGCAACAGAGTTGTAAAATTGGCTGTGTTCTTTTTGTGGCTCTCTTTCTTGGTGTCTTTTACGTCTCTAATCAGACAAGACTGGCTAGAAAGACAAAACCAGCAAAGCATGATTCATTGATGTTAACATCTCTTTATCAGTGTATCCTAATATATTGTTATTCCAATCAGAAGCCCTTGCAAATTACCTCTATTAATCTTGACATTTTTGACTTCTAATTGGACATGAACGGTAAAAACATTTAAGTCTGCCTTCTTGTCAACTATAATAACATTGTGTTAATACTTTTTTTGCCATTTGTATTGTCTGTTTATAACATTAAATAAGAATTTTATTATTGTTAGAGTCATAAATGTTGGCATGCCATTCTTTTTTTCATCTGCACTAAGATAAAATATAACAGAATCCCTTGACATCTTGACAGTTAGGTTTATTATCAAATGTTTCTAAATTAGTTGACATTCAGTATGTATTGGGATTGTCAGTTCGACATTTTATAAATGTGATGCAATTGTTAGAACAGAACCATTCGTAGTTTTCATATCAACTGACCCCTTTATAGGGAGCAAACTGGCAGGTCTGGGCTCGTTGAACAAATTGGTCGTCCACTCCACTCCAATGGGTAAATGATTGTGAGATTATGACACTGGTCTCTCCAAGCTGGTTCTTTGCTCTACCCTTCTGGGCTCTAGTCTAGCCCTGCCTTTAATTCCAACTATCTGTACCACTGTAGCACAATTGGTCTGATGGAAGTTTTAGCAGACTTGTGCTGTATTCGTTACCTCTAGGAAAAATGGGAAGTTGGAAGCTTTCCAGTTGGAAATAGAATTCGAATGCACTGAGAGTGAGTGGGAGAACAATTTCTGAAAATTGTAAGCCAGTCTAATTTAAATATAACTGTGACATTTCGAAGTTTTAATATATGTAAAAATTTTCCATGCGTGAACATGTTGATGAATGAAAAGTAAAAATGTATTTTATTGAGGGTGTTAACAGACTCTCTGTCTACTACATATTTTACATGACATTCCTGTACAGATTAGTGCATTTGTGATGCATATAACACTGAACACCATAAATGCTTATATTAAGAACACGAAATGAAAAAAGAACATGAAAAAAGACATAAAAATTGTTAAAAGAACATCAAGAATGAGGTTTACGATTAATGTTTGTGTAAAATTATTCAATTTGAAAAAATTATCATCTAAAAAGAACATCATTAATATTATAACATAAATTTTGCTAGACGAACATCATAATAGTTGTTAAAAGAACATCATAGTAGATGTAAAAAGAACATCATAAAAGATGTAAAAAGAACATCATAAGAGTGCACAGTTTTAAAAAAACATCATCAAAGATATAAAAAAAACATCATCAAAGATATAAAAAGAACATCAGAAAAGTGAAAAGTTTAAAAAGAACATCATAATAATTGTAAAAAGAACATATTGTACAACAGCAATGTCATATTCTTTTATTTCCATTTTTCAGAAACCATTACAGCTTTATTTAAAACAAGTTTACGTTCAGAATTTCCCTTTGATGCCTTAGAATTAATTGCTTTTGCTGCTATTGGGTAAGTAAAACATTTCCAGCTATATTAGATTTGAATAACTAATATATTCGACCTCCATTTAGGGTTATTGATATTTTTCTTTCATCATTATTTTTTGTTATGTATTTCTATAGTAAATATGTGATTAAAGAAAACCAAATTCATAGATTATGTGAATAATCTCTGCCAGACATTTTTTGCTCCAGTCAGACATTGTTGTCAAACACAGCCAAATCAGCAGTCTAATGGTTTTATGCACACCATCTTATTCAGATAATGTACTACCATGAATGTTGTCTGTTATTTTAAATATTGCATAAATATGCGCATATCATTAACTTATTTAATTTTAAAAATACTTCAAAGTGCACACTTGATGCACTATTTTCTCAGAATTATGTACCATCATGTATCATATCTCCTTCATTTTTAATGTTGCATAAATATGCGCATATCATTATCTCATTTTATCGTGACATCAAACAATACAACCTTACTAGTAAACATGATTTGCATAAAGTTGACAGGTGTATGCATGATAAATATTATTTTCATATAACCACATTAAAATGTATTAATATTGAGATGTGTTTTTAAGCTAATATAACTCATATAAAGGCTTTGAAATTGAATTTTTTAAAGGGAGCTAGTCCTCTAAAGAATTTTTACAAGCTGACAAAGCTCAATATCAGCTTTATATATATACCCAAATATTTGGGTAGAATCACTTTATTTTTGTTAATGTTAATAGTCAATGGTCTTCAGAGGATCAAATTATATAGAAATAACATGAAAGTATGTTGGTTTTACAATGTTCTGGGTCAGCCAAAATAAAGTGAAATTCTACACATCTGTTTCAAATCTTTTCATTTCACTATTTTTGTATCTTGCTCTTTCAATGAATGCTAATTATTTGTGTATAAATTTCCTTTAAATTCTCTTTGTTTTCAGAATTTATAATAATTATATTTTAATTTCAGTATAGCGTGTGGGTTTGGTGGAGCACTGTTTATAGTAACACATAGAAAAGTTGTTTTATTTACTCGAAAAAGAAAAAGATTATCTTCATTTTTACAAAAAAAGTAAGCTCTGTTTATTTTATTTTCTATTTTCAAATCATTGAATTACAAGATTAGTTATCTTTGCTTATTATCCCAGGGACCTAGTATGGATAATCCAGGAAAGATCAATGGCAAGAGGTTTTGCCCAAGATCATAGTGATACACAGGATTATCATGAAGCTAAATAACAAAAGGATGTAAAACTCTATTGTATTTATTTTCAGTCGTTTTATATATCCTGGTTTTATAGCCTTGTTAATATCAACTTTAACATTCCCGCCTGGTCTCGGACAATTCTTTGCTGGTCAGGTAATATATTTTGTTATTCTGTTATTATAAAATTTGAAAATCTTGATCAAGAACATCAAGGTGTAAGAGATTCCTCATTTGAAGGGTGCACTGTCTTCCAAAAATATTAAAAAGATTTAAAAGAAGAACTAAGGTTATTGTAGAAACCTCGTCAAGAGTTACTGCCCTTGTATTGATATATAGTTATTAATGTTTGTGGACTGGGTTTGATATGATATGTTTATTTATTCTGAAAAAATTTCTTAAAATGTTCATATAAACTAAGGTTACTGTGGAAACCTCTTATGAGTTATTGCCCTTGTATTGGCGGTTATGTTTATCTCTAGTTTACAGGACAAACTAATGAGTTATTGCCCTTGTATTCGCAGTTATATTTCTATCTCTAGTTAACAGGACAACAGTCTGTCATTGAGTTATTGCCCTTGTATTTGTAGCTTACAGGACGACAAGCTGTGAATGAGTTATTCAGTAATATAACATGGACTACAGGACAAGCTGATGATCTTGATGATGAAGCTATCTTAAGTCACTGGCATCATCCACTTACCAACATGTACGTGACACTGGTCTTCTTTATTATAATGACTGTAAGTATAACAACTTATTATCTTGTTGAGTTAAAAAACTTGCTTGCTTACCAGCAGGTCCAGGGTTCAGTTTGAGACAAAAATCTCAAGTCTATCGTTTTCCACCGTGTCGATAATAATGTGCGGAGCATGCAATTGAAAGGAAAAGGAATCTGATTGGATGATGACGGTCTGTCTTTCTTGACGATAACACAATCAGAGACAATTATCAAACTTGTTTGATATTATAAATCCTGTCGGTGACACGATAATCTTGTCTTGAAAGCACGGGCAATATTTTACTCAGGATTCGAGTCAGAGACAAAAATATCCGACCAAGGCCGCTTGTGTGCCCGCACCTTTAGTAAACCAAGTGGCAACATTCTTTAAGGCATGAATCTGAACCAGAATTGATTTTTAGTTTAATTGTATGATTGTTATTTTTTTGTAGTTTATAAATGGAGTATTAGCCAACACTCTACCAATTCCAGCTGGTATCTTTGTACCTGTTTTTACTGTGGGTAGGTTCAACCATTTTTTATTTATCAACTTTTTTGACACTTCTCTGCAAGTTCATTTCAGGAGAGGTCAAACCTTACCCTTTGATGAAGAGGTTGTCTTAAACTCGTGGACAGTGAAAGTATCCATTTGCACAATTCCCGTATTCAATCAGACGTCTGTGGGTCCAATCAGACGTCAGTAGTATATGAGCTTATAGATTGGTCGCATAGGGGGAATCCCCATTCCATTTCATTTCATAGGGAAAATGCAACCAATATATAAGCTCCCAAAAAGACCTAAACTCCCTACATTTCATAAATTCTTACACCTAAATTCCCTACATTTCATAAATTCTTACACTAAAAAAGACCTAAACTCCCTATAAATTCTTACACCTAAACACCCTTACATTTCATACACTAAAAACACCTTCAATCAATTTCCTACATTCCATCAAAAAGAGAGTATACTCTCACTTATAAAATGAAAAATGAAATGGAATGGGGATTCCCCCTAAGCGACCAATCTATAAGCTCATGTACTACTGACGTCTGTGGGTCCAATCAGACGTCTGTGGGTCCAATCAGACGTCTGTGGGTCCAATCAGACATCTGTGGGTCTTGCAATCCCACTAATTCTAAGTGTCATGTGACACCACTATCTCCAAGGCCTTAAGTTATCATTAACAGATTCTGTGATAGTTGTGTCATAGAACACATAGTTTTAGTAGAATTACAAGACCCACAGACTGAAAATTTGATACATTAGAAAGACAATAGAAAGTTTAATTTATATTGTAGGTGCAGCATTCGGTAGATTAGTAGGTGAAAGTATGGCTGCCTGGTTTCCTGCTGGTATAAGATCAGGAGATATTGTGAGAAAAATAGTACCTGGTGGCTACGCTGTAGTAGGTAAGATCTAATTTCACATTTTCTCAATTTTATTGATCATATAACTCCAATTTAGAGAGGGTATGGGATAAAAATAAAAAATCTGTGGCATGGCAAAACTGAAACAGAAAAGAAGACTAATCAGGGTTTTATCAAAGGAGAAAAGCATGTAGCATTTGTGTCTGATCTATTTAGAATAATTTTGATTTGTGTCTGCATATTCATTGCCACAAAACTCCATCTTAATTTGTTTTGTCACAGAAGACAAGCTTGTAGCATTCGCGTCTGACCTTTTCTTGGATTTCTTTTTAGGAGCAGCCTCATTATCTGGCAGTGTTACTAGAACTATATCAACATCTGTTATAGTGTTTGAACTTACTGGACAAATAAATCATGTCCTACCAGCTGTGGTAAGTTTTTAGTTTAAATGGAGATGATTCATTCTGTGTTGGATGGTGATGAGAACAAAGTCTCATGAAAGCACTGGCCTAGGTCACAAAGTAAAGATTTATGATATAACAAGGGCAAGTTAAAGGTTAAGATAATTAGATATGTTAACTATGGATGTCTCTGTAATACTATCATTTCTTTAACTGAAATAGCTGGAAATATATCTGTGGCTTAGGCTTATTTTATTCCCTATATGTAACTCGGAATTTTCTTTTGTATCAGATAGTAGACAAACTGAATTCTTGAAGACACTCTGGTGATCGTATGCTTTTATTATTTTCAGATATCAGTACTAATAGCCAATGCTGTAGCTAATAAACTACAACCATCATTTTATGATTCCATTATTCAATTGAAAAAACTTCCATATTTACCAGATATTGTCTCAACTAAGGCAGAGTGAGTTATCTTTCTTTCTTGATTTTGTTTGCCTATACTTAATGCTATCTTACCTTGTCTGCGTTTTGCCTCTCAATATTATGGTGTCTGCCTTTTGCCTCTCAATAGTATGGTGTCTGTGTTTTGTCATTCAATATAATGGTGTCTGTGTTTTGCCTCTCAATATAATGGTGTCTGTGTTTTGCCTCTCAATATTGTGGTGTCTGCGTTATGCCAGTTATGCTATCACAAGTATCCATTTGTTATTTTCTTCTTCATTTTATTCAGCACATGGAATGTGTTTGTAGAAGATTTTATGGTGAAAGATGTTCATTTTATTAGTTTTAATTTTTCCTATGGTGAACTACACGATTTATTGATGGCCACATATTTTAAAGCTTATCCCTTGGTGGATTCTGCAGGTAAATTTTTATCATAAAATAATGATAATTTAATCCATAAACTATTGGTGTTTTAAATCTCAGAATTGTGTTTATCATCTCTTAACTAAATTGTGTTATCTAAATGTTTTCAATCTTTAGATTAAATCGTGTTTCCCATCTCCAAATGATTACAAATTGTGTTTTCCATTTCAGAATCCATGATTTTATTAGGTTCAGTACAACGCTATGAGTTAGAGAGAATTTTATGGTTACATTTAAGCCATGATAGAAAAATAATACCTATGGAAATGAGTGATGATGATTCACCCCCACCCCCATCAGGTCGTTCCTCGCCCCTAGAGTTCAGTCCCCCTGTCACTATTATTGAAGAGGATGTGACCGATACGTCAGCAGGAGTTCGTCCCAGATTTATGGTCACCAAAGTTGACGAGGAAAACAACGATGAAGTAGATTCAAAACCAGAGAAGAAAGAAAATAAAATGCAATTTTTACAAGTGGTGTGTATAATTTGTATATTTTTCATTACATAGTTCAGTTTATTAGACTATTTTTCATCGGTAGATGTGAGTGAAATAGAGGGTTTGATTCTTCCAAATGTACAGGACGTTCTGATGGTGCTCAATCAAAAATCACTTTAAACAATTAATGGAATTTCAGAAAGTATGACTGGAAAATGGAATGGTGTAAATCGATGCTATCAATGTCTCTGATACACATTAACAATACAGAAAACTCTTAACAATCTCTTTAAAATAATAAGTATCTGTGTATTTTGTTTTCAGCCTTCTGCAAATTTTGTAAATGAAACCCAATCAGATACATATAATACAATTCATGGTCCAGTTAGATCTATATTGAAAAAATCATCTTCAGATGATAATATGTTAAAACGTAGAGCCAGTACTGGAGATTTAAAAGGTAGGTTAGGAACATTTATCACAAGCTTTTAGCTCTTTTAAGTGGCCATCCTGTATAGAAAGGATTAAGCTCTTGATGAATATCACCTATGATATGTGCTTACGATTTTAAAAAGCGCATATAAGAGCCCTAGAATAAAAAATTAAAGGTGATATCCCAGATGAAAAATTGCGAAACTCATAGTAGGGTTGTAATATGTATATCAGTTTGGAAATGACTTATTGATATGCTTAGGGTCGTATGCAGCGCTCTTACCTTGACTTAAGTTAAACTTTACAAAGTTTGGATTAAGGCTTTCATTTTCTACATTTGATAGTCAAATTTAAGCACGACTTTCATAAAGATCGACTGGTGAATACCTAAAGTTAGACTTAAATCAAAGTTTAGGTAAAGTACGAGCGCTGCATATGGCCCCAAGAGTATTATCTTTGAACTGTTATCTTCAAAATTTGAGTTTAATGAAAATCTAATCCACGATGTTTGCTATTGTAATTTCAGCTGCAATGGATTTAGATGTATATTATAGAAAATTATCAAAAACTCGTAAGGAGAGTATACTAGAAGATAAACCATTCATTATCAAAGTAAGTAGGAAAATCTTCATACTGTAGAGTCATCTAAATTGTTGCTGTACAACATTGGCAATGAGAAGGGAGGAGGGGGCATAGTGACAGACCTAGTTGGTCTATTAAATCAAGGCTTGTTATCATTATCTTTTTTAAGGTGGTGGAATTTATAAAAAGAGTAGAGAGGGGACATGGTGACCCAAGGTTTTAAGACATGTCTGGTTTTGGCCCTCTCTCAAATTTCTTATAACTGAGTTATGTGTCTGGTACCTTGAGCTCCCCTTGACAATTTTGTATCCCCAACACGGCCCATTATTTTTGTATATTATTCTATTATATTTTCATAAATTAACATTACAGAAAGGCAGTTTAGCAAGTTTATGTAAAAAAGTTAGATTGGTAAGTTTTGTTTCCATCTCCATTCTTTAACATCGTTTTTGCAGGTAGCAGGGTGGGTGAATTTTTTCTCAAGGGTGGGAGGGGAGGGGGTAGAGAAATTGTTTCTTAATTTAATTACGCATTCATTCGTTGTAGATTTGTTTATCAATTTAGAAATAAAATGTTTTCTTTATCTTTTCAGCCACAAGAACCAACACGAGTCAAACATTTAACAAAAGATGAGGTTTGTTATTTAAAATATGAACTTAAATAGCAAGATCTGAAATGCATTGAATATTAAAAGTGTCTTCAGCATGTCTGATAATGCTCACATTTCCTGAGCACCTGATACCTTTGTATGACTGGCTTTATCAACTCTTCCCTTTTAGAGAGTTCAGACTAACAGACTATCGATAGTGACCGAAAGACCTTTTGCCAAAATTTCAATTTTTATTGGCTCTATCTATAATGTGCACCCAAAGTTTGGTAAGCTCTCTTTAGGGTAAAAGCTGTGCATTATACTCACAAATATACAGTATTGGTAGAATTCTTTTAATGCTCTTTATGTTTAAATGTTTACAGCAAGATAGATGGGAATTTGATCAACTGTTAGTTCCTATACAATGGGAAGGTGTTCAGATTGATCCAGCACCATTCCAGTTAGTAGAAAGAACCTCATTACATAAGGTAATATATGATAGATGTTGTTTTGGACTATTAATACTCCTTTTCTTTGTTTGGTTGCCTCTTGTAACCATCTTGCTTTCTATAAGCATAGGTAAAAACAGGGAGTGGCGTTACCAGCCTTCCGAGACTGGGGGTACATATAGGCGGCAGACTGACTCAATGGGGGGACAACTGTTGAGGCTGAATTCAAATTCTGGCTAATCTGTGGTGGTGTTGTAGTCACAAACATCTCATAGAGCGTCTGACAGGGTTCTCTCCAGAAAATTTTAGAAAAAATGAATTGTTTTTGTGCATTCTGACATTTTTGGAGAAAAAAGGTAGACATTTAGATTTGTTGAAAATAAAGTGGGGGTACAATTGGGGGTGCAAACCACTTCTCTAGGGGGGCAAGTACCCTAACAGGTGCAGCCACTTGAAAAGAGCTTCGACCAAGACAGAAATATTCTAATCCACTGCTAGTATTAAATTTTGCTAATTAAAACTGTCCAAGAGATCTCTTTTGTTGCTCGTTAATGATTGATTTATTGAAAGAATAATAGTTTGATTTATGATATTGTCCTGGAATCTTTATTACAGGTTCATTCACTGTTTTCTCTACTGGGATTAAATCATACGTATGTTACCAATACTGGTAGATTGATGGGAGTAGTGGGGGTGAAAGAGGTAAGTTATTTCCCTTTATGAATGACTTCACAAGCTGGCTGTCTGCAGGTCCATGTTGCATTGTGCCGCATGATACACATCAGTCTGGCTGTACCAGTGATGCAGGTCAAAGAAAAAATTTCTCTCTGCTGTATTTTATCTGTAAAATTGCAAGCAATGACTGTGGTCTGGTTTATTTATAGCTTCGAGCTGCAGTTCAAGGTCATCTGGAAGACCAAGGAAAGAGTAAACAAACAACAACAGAAGAAGAACTTGATTCTGATGAGGATATTGGTGACCCAGCTGAGCTAGAGGTCGTTCAGCCTCGTCCAAGAGATGATTTTACTCTCGTAGATACCACGAAACATCCTGATCCTGAAAGTGCTGCATGATGGGATAGCAGTGATATGTAAATTATTGACGCAAAAACACGTTTAAGACCAATTGGAATTCTTTTGAAAGTGAATGTGTATTTATACTGGTGATGATTAAGAATTGAGGATTTGATATTTGAAAAGACTTGGATTAAAGATTCTTAGTTCTGTGGATTCTCAGACTAGAGAATGTTCAGAATTTGGGATGTAGTGTTCTCATAATTTTGGATACTATCATGGATTATGGATGTGGAACAGAAGGGGAGAAGCCTTTACAACTTTAAGAGTGATACAGAAAAAGGATGCTTTCTGAAGATATTTTGCAATTTTTACTTTTATATATACTGAAATATAATCTCAGGGATTTGTTGTCATGGGAACAAGATTTTAAGGCCACGATTTATATATATGGTGCTAAATGTCGTTCAAAATGTACATTGTATTTTAATGTCTCTATGGTTTGGTGTCATTAGTCAGGATTAACAAGTATTTTATTTCTTTTTGTTATAACAAATCATGCATTTAAAAGACTGGATATTACAATCTAAAGTTTTGTACCAGGATAACACTGTATTTACCAATATATCTAAAAAATGATATGCACAAATCTTTTTTTCAATGAGTTATATACAGTATAATTGCAAATATAATGCACACCTCTTCCTACCTTACTTACTTACATCTTGACTTTACCATCTGATAACTCTCTGTATCAATTCTACATATATCTGGTGATTATTGTTGTCACCTTATGACATATAATAGTACTTACTTTGGATCTAGCAGATGGTAACACCCCTGATAGCTTGCTAGGACCTAGTATTAATACTCAATAATACATAAAGTAGATAGGTTTACATGGTACCCCCCTCAATTCTTGCAAGGGTCAAGTTTGATACTCAATTTTGTATTATAAAGAATCTTGAAAGGATGAAAATCTCATGTGAATAATAAACAACAATATTGTACAAAAACACTACAATTTTATACTAAAACACATCAGTTTTGCACAAAAAGCACAACCACTTTGTACTAAAAGCACAACTACTTTGTACAACAAGCACAACTACTTTGTACAACAAGCACAACCACTTTGTATAAAAAATACAACAATTTTGTACAAAAAGCTAAGAACTGTACAGATATTTTATTGTTTAATTTTACTTACTACTCCATACAAGCATAATCATTACTTAATATTCATAATAGAGAGTTCAATAGCCAGCAGACCCTGTCTTACTCAAGAAATTTAACATTTCTCTCAAGAACTGACATAATTAAAGTTATTGGCCCAATTATTGGCTCAAAATTATCTTGCATTATATAAATGTAATTCAAAGTAATTTTTGAAAATATTTTTTCTTTGGGACTGCATCTTTAAATTAAGCAAAAAATGCAGTCTCTATTGAGCAAATTATTCCAGACTAATTAGGCAGAGAATGCTTACATTGAATGGTCTTTGTGTTCATTTTGGTTCTTTATTTTTGAAAAGTTTATATGTAATCCTCTTTTTTTTGGATGGTATATAGTTTTTCTGTACAAAAGGGTGTATATTTACGTATAATATTAACTGCTAATAAGATTTTACTCATAGTAAATGGTAACATTTTTCTGTACATGTGTAAAAACAAGGTCTTGATATATGTATTATATTATATACCGTATTCATAGTAAAAAGCGCACAAATAATTTCGAAATTTTATATTTCATTGTATATCTATGTATAATAGATTTTAAATCAGGTGATTCAATAGCCAGTGCTTGCGGAAGTGAACTTGTCTAACATACCTCTTGCATATAAATGCAATTACTAATTATGTATTTACTAATGGGGTAATATCCCTTTAAAATGAGATTCAGATTATAATTCTATGTGCCTTGTGCCTTGATAGCACTAGACTTTGAATAATATTAAAAAATAATGAGTATGAAATTAAAGGGTGGTATCCCTTGAAATTGATTTATTTTTGAATTGATTATATTATTTTCCTTGTGCCTTATGATATGATGTAATAATATATTTGAATAATGTTATTCCACAAAATAATTGATGCAAAATTATAGGACAAAATCCCTACAATGATATTTCTTTAAAGTGATTGTAAAGAAGAGGTTTTCTAAAATTGTTATATGTATCACTGATAGCATCAATTTGCACCATTCCATTTTTCAATCAGACGTCTGTGGTTAGTTTAAGTAGAATTTCAGGAACCGCAGACGACTTTTGAATGGTACAAATTGATGATATCAGTGTCCCTGATACACATAAGAAATGTAGACAACTTATTTAGAATCCCTTGAAACAATGATGGTCCACCAAGTATGGAAGTTAAAGATATATATTATAAGAGTGAAGTGATAATATATGTATAACAAGGTGTAAGTTTATTGTTAAATATATAAGATAATATAAATACTGTTATGTAAAGTTTGAATTATATAATAACTTTATAATAATTGTATGATATGTATATACACAAGCATCATAAATCATATATATTCGTAGCATTTTGTGTTACTTGAATTTGGGGTGGCTTAGCCAGGCTTACCCAGTTAGACATCCTGCCCCACCACTGGTCCTATATCTACAGGTTTGGATTTTCATTCCAACATAAGGTCTGATGACAAGGGACGACATAATTTTTCAAGCATGCTCAGAGGCAATCATTAAATGATTAAGAATTGGAGAGGGGGTTGGGGTGCCGCAAAAGAAACGCCATTGTCTTTGCTTATTAAAGATTGTACCGGTACATTCTTTTGGAAATTACAAATGGTTTCAATCTTATGCCTAATAAGCTAGTGCAACTTGTTAAATCGAGAAAATTATGTAATTAGAAGAATCCGTCTGAAACACGAGCAATCGACCTTGTGGACCATATCTCCGCATTCCTTTCATAGAGTTCAAACGAATAATAATGGTGGTATGTTTACAGTGGCCATTGTTATAAAATGTGTAAGTTCGTTGTAGTCTGTAGGATTTAAGTAAGACGAGAGTTACTTCCCCTTGGTCGACTCAAAATAAATGGCTAAATCGCAGACACAACCTTGTAGATTGAAAGCTTTTATTTTCAACCTATTTTCTGTCTAATGGCGAAGGAAACAATTGCTTTATAATTCCAAGTGAGCACAATTATTATACATCGATCTTTTAGAAAACCTTTTTTTCTGTTTTGTACATAGAAATGTAGATCCGTAAACGAGGGGTTCGCTAACAAGAGACAGGCCTAGTGCTACAGTGACTTGGCCTATTCGGAAATCCTAAAATATCTTAATCAAACCCCAAAATCACGATTATTAGTGGCAAATCAAACCTTCTTGCTTAATCGCGATAATATTCGCTTCGAAAAATCAGAAATGGGTCGTCGTTTTGATGTCGATTTTGGAAATTCAAGCTTTTTTCGAGAGAAAAAGTTTCATTTTTTAAAATTGTTTAGGAATACTCATCAAATTGTTAGTGTTTAAATGACAGTTGTTGATTTTCGCGTTGATTTTTTTTATCTCTAATTTCCTCCTAAATTTTCCATGGTCAGTTTTTAGTGCCTGACACTCGAGACTTGATACATCTGGTGGTAGCTTGCATAGAGGTTCTGAATATTAATTTTAATTTCATGTAGCCTAGGCCTATCCATGTAGTCTATCGTGAGGGTGTCAAAAGTAGTCTAGGCTAATCTTAGTTACTAGGCCTATAATTTCTGAGCCAAGGGCAGTAGGCGATGGAAGGACCTATCTTCTGTCCTCGCACTGTTCCTCTAGACCCCCCACCCCCACCTTCCCTACCCAACCCTTTTTCACCGACCCACCTTATAGGCCTAATGTAGTCTACGTTAACAATAATATTTACGCATTTCCCTTTTTAGGCCGATGTCTCAAAGAACTTATATTAAAACTGGTACAAGAGGTAGGCTACAAGAAAATCACCGCATCAAGAGGTAAGTTAAATTCACTTCATCAAACAGAATGTGAAATCCAAAGCATGATAAAATGCTTCTTGGTATGGGAGAGAAATCCATTATGTTTTCTACCCCATCCCTTTACTGGGATCGACTAATTTGACCAAATAGCTTTTAGGTAGGCTATAATGGTCAGTTCAAGATTATTGTATTATAGAACAGCCAGTGGCTTAGCTACCTTGAACCAAGACACATAAGAGGGGCCTCACCCAAGAAACAATGCAGGATAGGATGGCATGTTACATTTTACATTATCCAAAATTCACATCCTCCCTATTTTAAGCACGACAAGAAATTCGACTAATTTGGCTTATCTTGAATGGCTATAATGGTCAGTGAAGGTCGATTGTTTTATAGAACGGCCAAACTGACCACAGTGAAACCCTCGTGACATTATCCAGTATACCAGGCGACCAGCTTGACCATATTGTTTCTCGTTAACTCGTGATTTATGACCACCAACTGCCTGATTCACCTCTTCAACCCAGGTGATTACGGTGAGGTGGATATGCCATTCTGCCCTGGTCCAATCAATCTGGAGGTTAAATTTGTGCAAATAACAAATGCCTGTTGCATGTTATTTAAGTTGATTACGGTGAAGTAGATTTGCCCCTCTGCCAATAAGTTCCAATTACAAGGAACTATAGCCTTAATTCCCCTTCTCTCTATACATTAGGCGTTACTGGGTGAGGCTGGTAAATCTCATCAAGATCAAGGTCATGGCTGACACTTCTTCCAGACGTCTTTAAATAATCAGATTATTCCAATCTAGAATCAATGGAATCATTGCCAGGATTTAGTCTGTTTTATTGATTATCAACCAGAACAAAATAACTCGCAGAAAAATTAACATCGATTGCCATCAATTTGAGAAATTGGTTTTCGTTGTCAAAGGAAACGAAAAGACACTCCCCCTTTTTAAGCTGCAACACTGCGACTGCAACTAGTGTTTTCAAAAGATCTATAACATCTCCTGTTCTATGCACGTTCTGAATACACGTTTGGCGTGTAGATCTCCATCAATTAAATAACAACAATTAACATAATTGACAATACGATCGCAATATCGCTTGCTCGAAAACATCTAGATCCTTGTATGTGTATCGGAATTACATAGAGTGTCTATTTGCAACATTCCGGTTTCCCGTCCAACCAATCCATTTAACAAAACATTCCTCACAAGTGGTTAGGAAATTTAGGTTGCAACATTGCAATTAAGTAATGTTATGACATACAAGCTTAACCTCTAGTGAGAGAGTATTGTTTGTGCAGTTAGTTTGAATAATATAATATAATTTCAGTATATGAAATGAGAGTCCAACAGGAACATGAATATAGTAACGAGTTACTATTTAACAGAAGGCATTGGAAGAGGTTTAAAGTAGTTTTTACTTATATTACGGTTCATTATGTTAAAAAATGGAATTTCGTAATACTTCTAACAAAGACTCAAATATTCAAAATTTATTATAATATATTATCTGAAAACTAATCTCGACTGTAAAAGTAAAACACTCCCTTCCCCGAAATTTAAATTTTAACTTAGTGTAAAAACATGAATCTTTATTCAACACCAATAAATTAACCAGAGATAGTTTACTTTGCTGGTGACACAATACATTAAAATAGAATACATGTAATAGATATCTAATCTGTTTTATCCTGTAGCATTATCAAGAAATTATTATTATCATGTCGTCAACCCATATAGCAAACTAAAATTGTAAGAAAGAAACACCCTTTTTAGGATTAATAACTGAGGCTCACGAGGATCCTTTCTGGTCCTTGTCCAAGCCTCTTAGAACTGGATCGACTGGAATAATAAGGAAAGATAACTTATTTACCACCATCAGACATTTAATCGCCAACCGCAATAAGAACCCCCGACCAATGTCCGATGCAAGTTTCCAGCACCCAAAACGACTCTGTTACATGGTTGCTGTTATTAGGACTTTGTTTGCTTTTCGGGAATGAAGAGATATATTTTCTGCGCGTTCTGATGTAGTTAGTTACATTTCGAAAATCAACTAAACGGGGTTAGCTGTGTATTAATAGTTGCTATAACGAAGACGGAGTTCTTGCTTCTGATTAAACGGGTCTTTTCTGCGCATTGTTGTGGTAACGAAGACTTGGTTTGCACATAGAACTGTATTGTTCTATGCTTTGACTCTCTAAAATAAAATGAAACGGGGTTTTGTTGTGCATAGTTGCTATACCGAAGACAGTGTTGGCATTTCAGATTAAACGGGGGTTTTCTGCACATAGCTGTGGTAACGCAGTCAGGGTTGGCATTTCAGAGCCAGAATGTTTATTTATCAGTGTATAATGGACGTCTCGAGTACTTGAGTTAGTGACCGGAAATGGCGGTTGCTGTATGGTTTATACTAAAACAACATAATAAATCATAGAGTAGTTTGTCTACCATTGGCATAAATAAATACCTTAATTTCTCGCTCAGTCTGGTACTGACATAAACGGAACGGAATGGTTAAATATTGTACGTTTTGGGTTTTTGTTGGTCAAGGTCGAAGGCAAGGGAATCTTAGTGGATCAAAAAAAAAGAATGAAAAATACTTCTGAAGTTTGGTCGTCGTTTTAAAAGTGAATCTTTGCCTAATTTTCTTTGCGCTAAGGCCTTAGTGTTGGAGGATTCGCAATCTGACATCAGAAAGCTAACATTGTGCCAAACATTGTCGGCGATTCTTGTTTGTGATTATGTAAAGGTGTTCACTGAGGGTTTGTCTATATTTGGTGACGGGTGATGGGTATTCGGTTAGGGTGTATTCGTCGGTGATTGGGTGATTTATGAAGGTCTTTAAGTGATGAAGGTGTTCGATCACATGGTCTTCGATGATTAGTTGTTCGGTGTAAGGATGTATGGTGATAGGTGCTTGAACAAGATGTTCGTTGATTAGTTGTTCGATGTCAGGCTGTTAGGTGAGATTGGTGTATGTCGCCAAAATATCTTATAACAAAAATAAAGGAAAACGAAACTTTATTAAAGTCATTGTGACCGAATTACTTTTAAATAAATTAGATATGGCTTAAGGTTCGTCATCTGTCTTTCTATAACAGAACACACAGTTTTAATAATAATAATAATAAGGCAATTTACAAGTATAAAGTACAGCCTTAGAAGTAGCTCTATTTTGGTATACAATAGTAATTGAATTTGAAACCAGATGTATGCAATTTAATTATCGATTTACGGAAAATTTGCATAGGAAGTGAATTTGAAATTTCTGTAATGATATAGTTATGCTTGTCGAGTGATACTCAGATGTTGAGGCTGATTACCATAACAAATACACTCCACGCGACGTCTGTCAACAATACATTATATCACTGTGTAGCCCTAAACACATCTTTACCTGTAAGAGTTTAACTGAATATATTGTACAGATATTGGGAACTCTCCCACTTCTATGACTTCAAAATTGAATTTCTTTCGGTTATATCATCATAGCACCGATTTGCACCATTTTAAATCTTCAGTCAGACGTCCATGGGTCTTGCAATTCCAAAAATAAGCGTTTTATGACGACACTATCACAAAAACTACTAATATTCTATAAGACTTTTGTGAAAGTGACGTCGTGAAATGCTTAGTTTTAGTGAAGTTGGAGAACCAGAGACGCCTGACTGAAAATTGTAATGGTGCTGTTGATGTTATAAGTGTCCCCAACTAACGATACACATGAAAAGCAAGTTTTTCGAGTAAAAATCTCATAACTAGTTTAGAAATTCGGGCAATCTGAGATATTTCGCCTCACCTCGGACGTAAACCTGGCTCCGCCACTGAAGGCATACGATTTACATATACATCTTTATATATAAGAATATATATTACAATGTCATTTTTAAATTAATGCACATAAAAACAACCCTATCCCAAAACTACGCCAAATTTAACGTTTTATATATATTACAATAACAATCCCACGACCACAATTTCCGACCATTTTCCGTTTACATTAAAGAATTATGATTTGGCCTTTTTATTGTATACTAATACGATCTAAAATTGTTATCGCACACCCTTGTATTCAGATTTAACGGAAATTGCAATAAAAATATATGTCATTTCTCTTGTAATATCATGTCCTTTGTCGGATGTGTGTGAATCATATCTGATTGATGCTCAAAATCTAACTGACCTATTTCCCATATTCTTGTCTTCACTGATTATTCACTTCAATAAAAAGACCATAGTAAAGTACATATAATGCTATTCTCGAGTCTATTTTCGTTATTTCTAGCTAAAATTATGCTTTTTAGAAAGTTTTCAGAAGTGTCGATTGTTTTTTGAAATAGCTAATAATATGATAATATGTTAAATGACAATCTGATATTTGTAATTTAACCAGTTTTCTAACATTAACTATCAGTCCATCAAAACCATTTCTTCCGTCCTCCATTCTCTTTTGGGGCTTTGTTGATGTGGTGTGGATATCCGAAAATGCTGTGTTTAAAACACTTTTACCACTGTTCGTTCAGTTTGAAGTCAAAGTAGTTGCCAATACTCTCTAAAAAATGTGCTGTTTATCAAGGCGTAAAGGGGGGTGGGGTGGGGGGTTGTTACGTTGGATTGTGTAGACTAAATAAAAACAAGGTGTTACAATATATTATATATTATCATACAATACAATATACAATACAATACAATATACAGAGATTTAATAACTATGACATGTTAATCTTCCGTCCACAGTGACAGGAAAACCATAGATGAGTCTCGGACATCAATGGGAGCCTGTGTCCGACCTAATGCGAAAGCACCTCGGAAGCTATACTCGGACGTATATAGAAATACATAGTGATGTCACGGCGCATAACAATTTTTTTCCAAAATATTCATATACATGTTTAACATGCAAGCCCCTTTGTTACTAATCAAGGTACAATCTCACACCTCTTGGCCCTACAGTACCTGTGTGATTTGTTGGCCAACAAATCTCGATCATACGAACTAAACCAACAATGCAAGCCTAACATCACCCTAACACAAGCAAGTTTAATCCCTACAATCCCTAACACGAACCTAATCAAAACCCACGTGAGCCCTACACAAATCCTAACCTAAGCAAACCTAACACACCCCCACACAGAATCTCAGAACGTTGAGATTCGAGGATGAGATTGCGTGTAGCACAAGAGGGTGAGCATAGTTATACATGGTTATGAATAATTGAAAAAAAATCTTTATTTACCACAACACCCTACGGATAAGCCTGGTTTCTGGTAGCCATAGCGTAGATCTCGCAGCTTCTCAATATCTAAACCATTGATTGAATTCAGGGGATGTTTTCTGAAATTCATATCAAAGTCATAGTTAATAGCCAGTAAAATCTCAATAACATTAATGTCATAGTCACATTTTATCTTATAATACAAAATATGGAAACAGCAGATCTCATCTCTTCTAATCTCATCTCTTCTTCACATCTCATCTTCTCAACACTCATCTCATCTTTCCAGACAAGTCGGCCCAAAATATCTCAAACAGATATAACTAAAAATATCCGGGGGAATATATTTAAATTTTGAACCTTGCTTAGTCCCATACTCGAATCTCAAACGCCTCTATCGTAGTCCTATCATAGCCCTATAATAGCCCTATATTATTCAGAAAACAAGTTAAACGAATCATTATGTGGCCGGCAACCACTAAACGAATTATCATTAACTAAGATGAAACCTAACGGTAACCTCATACAAACCTAACTGGTGAGAGATATGAGTAGGGGAGGCAGCAAGATTTGCTACATCTGAGCTATTAAACTATGAAGTATATCCGTAAAACGAGATTGACTTAACTTCTCTGGTTTGGTTTGGTTTGGTTGTCGTTGGTTTGGTTTGGTTGTCGTTGGTTTGGTTGCCGTTGGTTACTATTTCCACCCGTTACCTAAAATAGAATGAAAGGGATCAGCACACCATGTACCGAGCAGGTGAAATATAGGACCGAAAACACAAAACCTAACATCGAAACGACCAGGAAAACGAATAGGAGAAAAATGAAAAGAAAAAACAATATAAGAAAATTTTATTTATTATTCATTTAAAGATGTTTCTTGTACCTACAACTAAAAAAATTTAATTAGTTACTATTGAAAACAATTTATATGATTAAGTAAATAAGGGAGGGGGTCTAGGGTGAGCTCAGTGTTTATTCAGAGTAAGCATACCCTGCAACACCATCAAATATTGAGCGTCAGCATGCTCTTTCTACAGCCTTGATGAAAATGGAGGTAGGAAAGGGGAGGAGGTATAGTAAGCATACCCTGCCACCAAATTAAGTTCTATTGCACCACATCATTCTTAAATCATCAGCATGTCCTTCCTGTAGTCGTAATCTTACTGCTAGTGGGGGAAGTAATCAGTAATGAGGATATCACATGAAAGCTAGTGTTGTATAGGATAAGCATATCCTGGAACATCTTTATCATAACAGTCAAAGTAACAGGTCAGAAAAGGAGCGACGGTTCTTGACCCTAAAGCATCCTAGCACCTAGCTGAGCCCTGTCTTTAATTCTACTCCTACCACCTAGCACCTAGCTGAGCCCTATCTTTAACATTTAAATTACTAAAATTCCTACTCCTAGCACCTAACTGAACCCTATCTTTAACACTTTAAAATTTAAATTACTAAAATCCCTACTGTGAAGTGTCAAAAAGTTATTATGAAAAAAGGAACAAGTTAATTAAAGTCTAAATTATGAAAATAGAAAAAATCGAATTACTCAGTGAAAATCAAAATTATGAAAATGGAAAAATCATATTATGAAAATAGAAAAAATGAAATTACTCAGTAAAAATCATAATTATGTAGATGCAAAAAGAAACAACTCAAGAAAAACAATCGTGATCATAAAAAACTTTAATACTTTAAATTAATTGAAAATATTAACCCTATACCCTAACACTTAGCAAAAAGTCCTATCTTTAAAGAAGTGGTTACATTCTTCGTCCAAGGCAACCAAATAAACGACCAAGGGAACCATACAAACGACCAAGGGAAGCAGATAAACGTCCAAGGGAAAGAATTGGAAAATAAAAGCTTCTGTTAGTTTCGGGAATTTCGGGGTTAACATTAGAGGGGTTGGGTTATTATTAGTACTTGGCCACCACCACAACAGTGCACGGAAAAGGAAAAAGGAAAGAGTAAAATTCCCTCATCTAACAGACTCTTTTGTGCAACGTTACAACCAATCAAATACAAAATATGAATGTAACCATTAGAATTTACATCGAAATTTATTAAAACTTAATGACAATTACTTTTAAAAAAAGATTAAATCGAATCCTACACCTACACACTTCTTATTCGTACCGCCGTATCAGAGAGCCAACATCCTCCATACAAATGGCGTTCTATGCATAGAATAGCCATTGCCATACCACCTTACAGAAAAATAGAGAGATCATTAGTAGTGAAGCATCAGCAAAAACACAACATGACAGCTCCATACCAATGTCTTTGACTTCAACACATGCATGTGTAGACAGTCAAACATAAATATATACACACATACAAACACACACTATCACACACTTTCAAAACAATTCCCTAACTCCAACCTATCAGCCATAACACAAATTCAAAGTCGAAGTCTCTAAGCAAGTCTGTCAATATCATCTCTATAAACTATATGGTATAGTTTGATTTAGAGTCTCACATGGTCCCACACTCGTATCCCTAACGCCCCTAACTTAGCCCTAATGGCCGAGCTAAGTCCTACAAGGAAATCGATGGAAATAATTTGCCGGCCAGCAACCTAAAGAATTATGTTAAACCAAACACAAAATCAAGAGCAACCTAATCGAACCTTACACAAGCCTAACTTTGACGAGAGAGATACGAATGTGGGTGCAAGGGGTAGCTACAATAGAGCTAATATCAATTTGAGATGATGCCCTACCTAACATTGATTATTAGCAAAACCATGCCTAATAATCCGACCCTAACACCTACTCAAGCCTAAGAGCACACCTAACACCACCAGGAAACCCATACCTCCAGTATGCACCAGTCCAGTTTGGCTTTCGTTAGCATTCTGCGACCCTGCCTCGGGATCCCGGTCGTCTTTCAGTGTTATGCCCACCCAATTTGCCACCTCCATGACCCTCTCAAAACCAGCACATGAGCTGGATACAAGGGAATGAATCATTCGCTCACTAACCGTCTCGGCCAAAACAAGGGTACCAGCTAATCCACTTCACTGGTCGATGACTCATAGTCGGAGCAATGGGGCAACTAAACCTCGTACCAACACACAGACACCATACGTCCACCGGTCATATCGGAGACTCAGAGGGCGAGATAGCACGTCAATAAACCTTTCTCCAAAGGAACAGGGATTTGCAGAACCGTACGTCGCTTCTAATCGCCTCCTCGTTCCAACACACACCGGAAATATTCCTACACGAACCCAGCCAACCTACTCAAACACCCACCTACACCCACCTACCTTTCATAAGACTTTTTTCCTCCGTAAATTTATTTCCATTTAGAATTGGATCTATCATCGAAGCCACTCATGTGCCACCAGGCTGAGTAAAAATCTGAAATATGGAAAGAAAACACTGTGTGAACAAGGTGAGCGACAAAGTGAACGAACGTCTACATACATATATGATCAATGGAGAAAAATTTTACCCGGAGAGCGCCAGTTTCCTTGGTTATCCAAAGACCAATGTTTCTTGAAGAGGCCTCGGTTGATAATCCGACTGTCGTTTTTTCAACGAATAAAGACAATATAAGCATCAATTACATACCTTATAACGGTGAAAGTCTCTCCCAGCGAGGTTCTTTAGCCTATAACCTCTTGATTCAACAATGAATCCTTGGTTACATACAGTAGCTTTTATTTCTTAACCCCTGATTTCAGCTCACATCCAAGTTGAGATTTAAAACAATAGAGTGTAAATATATTGAGGATTTGTTCGATTGGTCGGACTTTCTATCTGTTTAGAACCCTATAGAAGCTAGCCTAAATTAGTAGATAAATCGAACGTAACCAATCAAGAATTTTCGAACTGACTGGAAATAACTGTTCATCAACACTTTTTAAACAATGGTTTAATTGAAGGTTTCTAACCTGTATTGTACTACATTGAGCACAAATCATTCCTGATAGAATTAGACAAAAATGATTTTCTCCCTTAACGAATATTTTTAACATTTGAAAAATGATGGGTGTGGGGACATCTATTATAAGAATGAGGTTGTTAGGGGCATCTACAAATGGTGGGTTGGGAGAAATATAAGTCGGATAGTGGTGAGGGGTAGGGCATCTTAAACATGTATACAAGTGGGGTGGAGGCATCTAAAAAGGAAGGAGTGGGGTATGGGGACATCAATTAAAGATCGGGTGTGGGGGTGGTCAACCTTAAGGTATTCACAATAGTAGCTTATGTATTTAGAACTGTTGACAGCCCTCAACCTAGCTAGAAATAACTGAAAATATATTTTGAACTCGTATCAGTAGAGTAGGAAATTCGCCTTTAGCAGTGGCGGCGGGTTACATGGGGGCATTTGTCCCCCTAGAAAAGTGGTTTGCACCCCACTTCATTTTCAACAAACCTAAATGTCTACCTTTTTTCTCCAAAATATGTGTCATTTTTTCCTATAATTCTATTGAGAGAACCCTCTCAGACGCTTCCGCCCCCAGTCTCGGAAGGCTAGCGCCGCCACTGGCCATTAATAGCTTTGTATCCATATTTGATATGCAGCGAATTCGTATACATTGCCACTTTAATGACATTCTAATGTTATTGCATAGGTTTTGTTTTTTTGGCTGAATGATCGAGACTGACGTGTGGTTGTTTACTCTTATCATGCTGTTGTAAAAAATTCTGAGAAATCTTGGCATCTTCCTGGCCAATCATCCTTCTCAATTTCTGAGAATAATTCCTGATATTTCAATAATGTAATCATCTCGTAAAAATAATTTTGATAAACAAAGTCTAGGTGCGGGATAAGAAACGATCTAGTCCGATATTATTTGACTCTAATTTTACTACCTGGGCATTATCTTCAAAAACTCAGATTTCAAGAAATACAGTAATCTGATTGGATAATAAAACCAATTTTGAATCGATTTAATTGATTAACCAATCAAAAGACTGGAACACTAAACGCCTTTTCGAGAATACGTTCTCGCTTTCCTCTTGTCAGTGATGCAGGTCCAAGTGACTGACTTCAAAATTTTTTGAGGTATTCAGTTGGGACAATAATCTAATCGGCTAATGCCCTTTTCCCTAATGCGGAACATATACGTAGGAAATACAACGTCAAAATAGTTTTCAGAATCTAGGTAAGAGTCAGTAAGTTTCGGACTAAACCGAGCGTTGGGGTTAGAATATAACAAGATTGTCTAGACTGTATAGAGGTCACTCGTAAAAACTTTCTTTTAAAGAGAAGATATCATCTGATATACACAAAACGGGAGTGGGAGTAGGTGTAGGATGCTCTTACCATTAATAGTTTACCATTAATAGTTTACCATTAATAGTTTTCCATTAATAGTTTACCATTATTAGTTTTCCAAATGTAAAGAATAAAGTGAAAGTTTAAATAAGGTGGGGGGGGGGGGGGGGATTTCCAAAATTGGGCTTTTGACGTATAAACCAATATTGTGCCACAGTCTGCTTTGGATTTGAACTGGAAGGTGTGTGCCCTTACTAATAGATAACTACACAAAAGCATTGGTCTGCAGTATTTTACTTGACAACTGAAATTCTCGGAGTGACATAAGGTTCTTAGCATACTCTCAAAAAACTTAACAAAGAATGTCCCGTTTCGTTCAAACCTCACACCCCAAAAGAAATCGATCACGTGATCTTTTCAGATATTGGTTAAGGCCCTTTAAATCAAGTAATGGAACCCTATTGGTAAATTAGTGAAACTAAATGTTATATCTCAATCAAACGTGAATCACAGAATAGCGATAATGATGCATTGAAATGAATACTGGGTTTATACCGTGTTTTATTATTATATTAAACTGATATCTTCCGTAACACATTGCCAAAATATTTCAATTCCGGGATTGTGCAATTGCGCAATATTTGGCAGTCGGGTAAAGTAGATTTACAAACTCCCAAACCTAACTATATTCTTACTTGCGATTATTTATTTGCGATTTTGAATGCTTCATTTACACGCTCCCAAACCTATCTTTATACAAATCATATTTGCGATCTGATTAATTTTTTAGTTGATTTCTTTTACAAACACCCAAACCATTTTAATGGTCAATTTACATATTTATATCTAGGAGAGGAATAACCAAACTCCCAAACCTACCTCATATTCCAATTTCTTTTTATTAACCATTTCAGCAAAGCTTTATGAGTTTGTTGTTTGTAGAATGTACTTTTACCGTTACTGGCTGCTATAGTACCAATCAATTATCTGCCAAATTCCACTTATACTTATAGCATATCTATTACATCAAGAATTAAACTTAGATATTATCAGAAAAAGTGCATTGATAAACAATTAGTATGAACATAGGTACTTCTTACTGTCTATTGTTGCATTGTTTATTGTTGTATATCAATCGTAAACAACTATGGGGAGGGGCAGGAAGGTAGGGGGCGGTAGGGGTTGATTTATTGGGACTGAGATGTGGGATGTGGGTTGGGGAGGGGGGTTGTATTGGGGTGAGGACGAGGGGTGAAGAAGTTGACTGCATTATAGTATCCAAACCCGTAACCCTAATTGTTTGACTGGACGAAAATTCGAATTGTTATTCTGTGAAGCTAGATTACGGGATATCTTATCCAAAAAGAGGAAACCATGCAACTCTTCCGGTAAATTTACAATTCATTAGATCAAAAAGGGGCAATAATGTAGATATAGCGTAAAACTCCATTTGTTTATAGGCAATGACCACCTCCTCGTGCCCGATTAATTATAGATGTACGGTGTATGAGGGGCACAAGTGTGTACGTTTAACCATGCCCCAAAGGAATATTGAAAAATTTTACACTTGGTCAAATCTCATGGTCTATAACCATACAGTTTACTGATAATGCGCGTGCATATTTGCGCAGGTGCGCGTATGTATCCATCGAGCTATTCAAGTGAAACTAGACACCTGTGCCGATCACCTTTTATTTTTGGTCTAAAAGTGAATATTTTGATTTTTATCAACTCTTCTTCAGGTTTCTTTACCTTTTCAAGGTGTTTATTTACAGTGTGCTGTAAAATAACTCCACTCTATTGATTCTGACAATGCAAATAATAAGTCTTCCAATATTCACGAGCTATTTCCCGCCGAATTAGTCATAAAAGTTTTGCAATTAGTCGTTTGGTGGAGTCGAAAATTAGTCAATTTGTAAACAAGATTAATCATTTCCAGTTTCTATCCACCCCCGAAATAAACAGTTATTACAACCTCCTTGAAATATAGACCTATCATCATTTGTACTCGCAAATCGCGTACTGAGTCTCACGTGAATTGTTGTTACCTTAAGCGGCCTTCATTCAATCCAAAATGGCGGACCTATGGATCGTCTGCTTTTTAGTTCTCTGTGCCTTTTTGGATATATCTCAAGGTAAGACAATAGTTTTTGAAATTTTGATTCAGATTGTGTTTCTAGGGAATAAATTCTACGAGTTTTTCTTATTTTTGTGAATTTAACAATAGTACTTGACTATGAATTAAAATTTAAAGGTACAAACCGGTATGTATACGAGGCCGGTATAACGCTAGGCTATACTAACTGGTATACTAGACAAGTAGAGCAGTGTGTACTATAATTTCACTGCAGGAAAATCAGACTTGGTGGAAATTGAAACTTTATTAACTCGGTAAAGGTAGATTATTAATATCTTATGGTGTTTATTTTAAAACATAGTTGGGCAATCTAATTAAACTTAAGTTCGGCAATTTGATTAAAATATATGGTATAGCTACATCAACATTATTTCAAATAACTGTAACTGTACACGTAATCATGAAATTATAATTTTTTTTTAGAAAAGATACAACATTCTGCTTACTTTGCATATTGAAGCATCAATTCTAAGACCATAGTTCGGCAATATAATTAAACATAGTTCGGCAATTTAATTAAACATAGTTCGGCAATTTGATTAAAATTTCTGGAATATTTTCAACTTGGACTCAATTGATAGTACTCGTAATAAAAAAAACTAACAAATTTCAATTATTGCATAATTTGCATATTAATACAGATATATAAAATACCAGTACAATCTGTGTCGATTATTAACATGGTAGGCTAATAAATGTATCAACTTAGTCGAATGGTTGAGACCTTTTATACTAGCGAATCCGTATCATACCTTAGAGGACCCTTCTATCGTATCTTTCAAATCTTGATTTTGGGTTATAAAGAGCTATATCAATTCAAGACTATTTAACAAAAAGATCGTATCTCGTTGCAAGAATTATTAAATGAAACAGTATGAAATGCAGAGTGGGGGCGGGGGGGGGGGGGGTTGCGTTTACAGCCATTGGCACAAAAAAAGGATTTGACTGTACATTACAGTGTAGAGGTCTATTGCATGTGAGTCGATTTCGAATAGAAAAACTCTGTATAGATAGTGAGTTGGATTGTCGCCTACTGGTGGTGTCATGGGTTAGAATCTTTCTCAAGTTAAAGTAAAAATAAATCACTCTAATGCCACGACCAGAGCTTTCGAGTGTCGGTCCAGTTTGCTTTTTAAACCCTATCACCTATTACTCGTAATTTACCTAGCCTCTTATAGACCTAGTCCCTTCGGCGTCTCTCTTGAGGTATATCAGTATAATTGATGTCTTCTCCTCGCTTGACTTGTTAATTTTATTCCTATCTCCGGAATCTAAAAACTGCGACTCTATGACCTAATAGACGCTTTATCATTTTCTATTATCTCAAAATACTTCAGTTTATCTGAATATCTTAAAATATGTGTCTTTGGGATTAAACTCATTTTGGACAGTTCAGTGCACTCTTGAAGGCTTGGCTTGAAGGAATTGTCAAATATCCGTGTGTATAGAGGTGGGGTGGGGGAGACACCATTCCGATCAATACCTTGACTTCATTGGGCAAGTTTTTAGTTAATAGGAGTTCATAATACCTTGAAATTATGAAGATAAGGTGACACTTGTAGCTTCAATTTGAACCATTCATATTTCATGTTCGTCGTCTATAGCTCTTGCAATTACTGGGAAAAATACTTGTTCACCAGATTATGACGTCATTGTCGCATCTATCATTTAAGCCAATTGATCTTATTCGTAATCTGGTGAGGCTCTTTTAAAATTCCATCCGCCATTTGACCATGGATCAGAAGATAACCTTTGCCTTGAATCCTTGTCCAATTCGATTTATTTCAATAGTCTTAAATCTTAGCTTGTCCTCTAATAATGTAACCGCCTACGACAACCAATTCTAGTATTTGATTTTAACGTTTCGTTTCTCAAGAAAGTGTGTGTTTAACTAAAGATTATTTTTGATTCCTAACTAAATAAAAAAAAATCTCCTATAGTCGAGTTTAGTCCGAGAACCTGTCCATAATTGACCAGAGCTCACCACATGCTGCTGACGGTTGTTTTAGATAAACGAGAGTTTAAGAGATGAGGTTTAACTTTCCAAAATTGAACTTTAGCCGTACAAAGTAAGCGAGCTCATTGAGCATGTGTCCATGAATCAGTGAAGCATCGCCGATTCATCATGTATAGTCCGAGAAAGTGTCCCTCTCGTGTCCATTTTGTCAACATTCAAAATACAGTTTCTTCTGCACGGCGATATGATGGAATAGATTCTAATTTTTTAGATGACCACTGATGATTATAGTTCTGTATTCTTCACTTTAAGGGCATTTTACCATTCACCGACCACACAATTATTCAGTACGTGAAGAACAGTAGAGAAGTGTTGATCAGCTAGTAATATAGTATTATAAAAGCCAATGTTGTGAAAGCCGAGAGTTAAAATAGAAAACAAATTGATGAATCGCACGTGTTAAATATATAGAAAATTAAGTAGTTTAATCCATGTGTTAAGATTTGCCACCGTTCCTTCCAATGACAATCAGACCCAGAAATGATTCAGGTCCCCTACAGATCCCCCTACAGATCTGACCCCCCCTCAAGGACCCCCTCTCCCCTTTCCTCCAGTAGTAGCATGTCATCTATTTAAACTAGTACAGTATATTACCGTATATTATGTGCATACGGTAACTAGAGTGAAACATCGCCTAAATGGTCGTCAAACGGCAATAGCCCCCCCCCCCCCCCCTTCTCCATCACTCGTAACAACCGAACTTTCCCCTAAATGAATGTTAAATTATGTGAGAAAACAATTTAGATGTAAGCCTATACATTCAACGAATAATCACTCTAGTGCAAGAAAACTCCCGCCTCTCCCACCTTCACTCAACCACTCCCCCCTCCACTCCCCCACCCCAGCGCACCTGATGGCAGTCAGTCTATTTGACCTAGTAAAAGTTAATTATTTAATGTATATATATATATATACTGTATGTATATAAAGCTAGAACAATCGATGAACACACGTAACATATTTTATATCTCTCGTTAAAAATCAATCTAACTTCAACCACGCAATCTTTTATTAGGTAGTAGGCTTGTTTTGCTGAGTGTTTATGCGAAGGTAGAATAATTTTGCCAGATTGCAGAAAAGGATTTATAGTCTACGAATATATTATTCCCTATCGGAACGGGGAAAAATGAAAAAGGGCGAATTGGAAAGGGCCTTATTTGGAAGGGGCAAAATGAGAATATGGGAAGGGGGCGATATGGACATAAACCATATTAGTTAGGTTTCAGAGAAGGGGGGGGGGGGGGGGGGGGGGGGGGGGGNA
>NW_008708707.1:824838-913349 GCF_000327385.1 Lottia gigantea | reverse complement strand
TACTAATCTATCAAATCAGAAAACTAGCTATGATAGATTGTAATTTATCATTTGCATTATTCTGATCAGAATATTTGATAATCAATCCGAACTGAGCGTGTAAATCAACACTTACCCGCTCTTAGAGTATATTATGTGGCCATAGGTAACAATTCAGCTGCCAGTGTCCCTTATCAGAATTCCCTATCGCTACATTATCATAAAGGGATTCAGTTTTGTTTGAAGGTTGATGAAGTTAATTTAAATCCTCACATGGTTTTAGATGATAATTTAGACTAATTATTACATCAGTTGTGGGCGGTCAGTAATACACAGATGTTCATTATGTAACAGTCTGAATTCTGTTTCATTCATTCCTTTATTCCTTGTTTCATTCATTTTTTGTACGTTCTACCACTCTGTGGTTCGCTCTGTAAGAAACATTTCATTAATTCATTCATTTGTTCTACCAATCATTTCATCCCTTCTTTCTCCGATAGTTAGCTTGTTTGAACATTCCCTTTGTTTTCATTCATTCGTTCATTCATTCATTCATTTCGTTATAGACCTTAAACCGGTTGGCCCATGCTTCTATACCAACTTCCGTACATAACCGGTTCATTATGTAAGTAAACAGGCAACTTACTTAAACCGGTTCTTAAAAAAATTATTAACGCAGCATCTAGCGCTTCATTCATTCATTCATTCATTCATTCATTCATTCATTCATTCATTCATTCATTCATTCATTCATTCATTCATTCATTCATTCCCGATTGCCCAAATCTCTCCTAATGATCCTATTATTCTCAGTGAAATAAGTACATCAATACTTTGGTTTATGAAAACACAAAAAGGGAATAACAATCGAAAAAAACAGTCAAAAATATGATATCGGGAATCGAGAAAACAGACAGAATTTGGCACAATTTTGACACCAACAAGAAATACTTAGGTAGAAATGTCAGTCTGTAGTAGGCCTTGCAGCAAAGTTTTTTTCTTTAAAACCTCTTTGAGAACAGTTGTTCTGCACATTGGGGACTCGTAACAGTCTGATATTTTAATACTGTTGTTTTTCTGACAGATTGAAACATCCTCAATTTCTTAATGGAAATGTTTGTTGTCTGAGTCTAACCGATCTTCGTGAACTAAACGTCATATCCGGTTACGATGTTTTAGAATGTTAGGGTTTCAATTTTTTTTTTTAAACTATAAATGCTAATAGCTTTTAGTATATATGATGCACTTTCTTTGGCATTGCCAACATGGCAAGGGTGGGTCTACTAACCCATCGAGCGGACTTATTGCCAGCAGAAATGACAAGGAAGTTTACTGGTGCACTTTAAAATCCAATCTATCGAAGTAGGATCTCTAATTGCTGTGCATTTTGAGTGCAATGTAGCAAGCAACATCCGACTGAGAACATTTCAATGTATGCTAAACATTCCCTTTGCGCCTCATGCCCTACACAGCACACATTGTAAAGCATTTTGTACTTAAAGGACACCATTAATTCCGAGTGCATTATGAAAAGGCATGGTAACCTCAAAGAGGCATTTGATGCCTTACTTTTTCTAACTGGAACGTGACTTCACTGTCACAAATATCTAAAATTGTTTCAAATGTGCATTACGTGATAATCTATCCTGCAAAAAACTTGGGTCATATTTGTTCTGTCAGCATATATAGTCATTTTTAAAGTATTATGTCAAATGCCGTACATTTCTAACATATTATTCCGATTGTCATAAAGGTATATTGTCAACAAATTTTAACCAAAGACTATTTTTCCATTCGATATGCCTGTAACCCTTTTCAGAGAGAAAAATTCTAAGTTAGGTTCGTGTTTGATTAGATATACAATGGACATTTATAAGCAGCTAACTTCATTGGATCAGTAATGTCTACTAGGAATAAAGGATTTTAGCTGTCGTCATTTTCGTCGGAAGCTGGAAGCGCATTTGTACACGAAATAGAACGCGGATTTTCGTTTTAGAAGGATATGGGTATACTTAAGATGATTGCTGTTAACTCATTTAAATCTATGAGATCGTTTATACAATATTTAGATGCCTATATCCCTTTAGACATGGGCATTATTCTACAGAATCGATAAATGTCTATCATTAATTGCCATATGAAAATTTGGTGTCATATTGGATGAACATATTCATGTAGTCAAATAGTTGAATTGACCCATTATATGTGATTTTTTCCAAAATATATTATCATGCTCATGAGCACAATACAACACAAAATGTGCAATTCGACACAAAATAGTACAACACAACACAGCTCCATGCTAATATACCAGATTGGTAGTACAGTGAAACGTTTCTGTGATTAGAATATGCTAAGTAAAGCATGGCCAAACAGAAGAAGCTTTGCAATCATGTACATCTATATATATATCATGGTACAACAAAATACAACACAACACAACACAACACAACTATAGTAGTTTGGTCGCTCTGTACATGTATATATAATGATGACAACACAACACAACTAAGGATGAGCCGACCACAGTAAAGCATGGCAAAAAGAGGGCGGTTTGCCATTCTGTGCATCTATATGGTAAATGAAATGGAATGAATGGAGATTTACGATGCATCTATATTGTACAACACAGCACAACACAACACACTGCAACACAGTTGGACCGGATATATGCTTCTGACAGCACAGCACATGTACAGGTACGTGTATATGATGGTGATAAAACACAACACGATAAAAGTAGGTTGCCCCATCCTCTACAGGTTGATTACGATAAAAGATTTAAAAGAATACAATGAATCGTTGAAGATAACAAAGCGATAAGATTCTGTTTATTTCTGATAAAGCAAAACAACAGACAGTAGTCTTTCTGATCAATATACTTGTAGTCAGTGACCTTTTCATTGAAATAAAATTGTGAAATGGCTTCAAAGCCGACATCGGACATCGAACTTTCGAAAGCGCTTGTCGTGGCATCAGAATTTTTCTTAGAGTTTTACACCTGCACCTATTTGGAATAAAGAAATCTTAATTCGAATGCTTAATTTTCTTTATCCAAACTTTCGGTCATTGACATGGTAGGCGGCAATGTCATTTAATTTTTTATTCGACCATATGATGATATTGAAGGTCTATAAATTCGTTGCCACGAATACATCAAAGCGGCATCGACAATGCACTTAATGTACTGCACAATCGAGTCGATAAATTTTAAAAAATTTTCCTGAAACACTTCGAGACCGGAATGAGTAAAAACTTGAGAGGCATTGACTGTTTACTCTTCCGGTTCTCCTTTCAATATTTCCTCCCTCTATAGAGTTCACATGGTTATTTCCCCATGTTAATTGCTTTTATTTGATTAATTATCTGATTAATCAATTTAGTAATTAGGTCCTTACACCCTCAATCTAATTGATATAAGATTTATGTTAATAATTTTTTTCCGCTATTTTGCTTCTCCATTGTAATCTAACGCGTTTTCTAGAGAAGTCTTATTTTAATGAGGTTATTTTTAACCAATAAAAGTGTGTCATGTAAGACCTGCTTTTTGATAACGAGTTCTTTATCAATCTAATGACAATTACAAGCTAGTACAAGTTAGCGACCAGACGAGGTACGGTGTCCGGTGAGGTGTTATACGGTGCGGGATTTGCGATATAGTAGAAAATAGAAGAAACGGATCTTACACCGCACCGGACACCGTATTCGCGGCTTAAACCGTTGCTAACAAGTACAAACTGGTCAATGTTCAAGAAACAAGAGATATCTAGACTAAATCTGACCTAGTATAAAAAATGCACCACAAGGAAGCAAGCTGATGAAAGTGACTGAGTGAATGGAAGTCTGCTAGTGGAGACCAGGTGTTGAAATTTACCATATTAAACTCTTTCAGGTGGCATGCTTCATTAAATTCTGGTATTTCACACTTCCTTCCTTTTCATACAGTCTCGTCTGTACTCGACGCGTGTAATGTACGTGTAATGGACGTGTACCACATACTGTGAATAGTTCATTCAATTAGTTATTTTGATAGTTTGTATAAATTCACTAATTGTATGAGATGACGCTCTTGGAATCCCATTCGTTCATGATATGTGTGTCGTATAATAATAGAGACTTACATATAGAGATATTACACCATTTTCGAGGGAGGGCTGTAGATGAGTATGAGTAAGAGTGTCGTATGACGTCATATGTATTGGTATATAATGTGTTCCTTCCATTCTAATATTTTTGTTATACACGAATATTGTTATATTTGGTGTTTTGCTAAAAACTTGTGCGAGCGCTGCCCCCTCCCCCCCACCCCCCCAAAAAAATAACCGGAACAGTGAAAGTGGGATATCTAAGTGAGTTGGCTATCTAAAGTGTTTAGTTACATGTTACAGAAGTGAATGAAAACACTCTATCTCCCTGTGGTCTGGTCAATATAATTTGATTATCTGAATGGAGTGTAATTACATGTTGATTGGTAAAGGACACCGTCTACCAGATGTTAACATTCCAGATATCTCAGGGGTCTTGTTCTTATCAATTGGATTAATATAGGTCATTAGTATCAAATTACACGTGCATCCAGTCAATACCACCAAACCTTTATATGTGGATATTATTCCTTGTTTTTGCGAAACCTAATTCTCTGAGAAGTCTCGTTCATTTCAATTAGATTATTGTAGGTCATTGGTCATTGGTATCAGTTTACACGTGCATTCATTCAATTCCATCAAAATCTATTGACTGTGGATGGTATTTTTTGTTTTGCCTTTTCAAATTTCAGCTTCGGTTGTGAATCATGTATTGTAAGAGGGGGTAAGGGGGTAGTCCGAATCCTTATCCACCCTTAAGCCATTGATTCAGAGTCTTGTTCATATCAATTAGATTAAAGTAGGTCATGAGTATTAGATTACACGTGCATTCAGTCAGTTCCATCAAATCCATGGTATTCTTTGTTTACCTACACACTTTATTAGCTTCTCAGCATCGGTATGGAACCGTTTCAGGGATATATACCATGCCATAAACATAAGAAGAATTTTGGAACTTCGTGGCTATTATGGGAAGGGGTGTTATAATCCTTAGTGATCGACCCCTAATGTGAACTATTTTTCAGCTTTTCATACGGATCGATCGTATTCATTAAGGCAAACTGGAGCCTGAAACAAGGACGTAAACGTCCATTTGAAGTCAGTTATTTTCACCTAGGTACAGGGATAAGATGATATTGAGAACTCACCTACAGAAACCTTTCAAAAACACTTTTATCTTCTTAATTACACAGAAGGTGCGATGATTGACAGACGAAATGAATGATAATGTGAAAGAATGAAAGGAATGACTATAAGCTCCACTAATCAACAGGAATTTACCAAATTACCATCTGTTAGCTGCACTTTCATTGGCATTTGTACAGGTCGGTGTGGACTATAGATAATTTGGTGTCGGTTGTTGCCTTTTCCATCATTAGGTGGAGTGGCCAAGTAGGGTCTCACAGCACCAGGCAATTAAGAACTAGAAAAATAAAACTTGGGGCCAAAGCCGAACCGCAACCGAATTCCCCCGCCCCGCTCCAAAAGATACGCCATGTAAGGGTATCTCTTAACAGAGATATATCTCTATAGTTGCTGGCGCCCCGAGTAATTTGCGGAAAATAACGTATGTGAATGAATGAATGAACGAATGAATGAATATGCAATCCAATTAATCGACTCAACAATACAGGCTCGCCATATGGTGGGAATTGTAATCAATCGTTATATTGTTTGGTTATTGGATGAATGAATAAATGTAAAAGAATGGTTGTAAATGATTGTGGTTGGGTTCAAAATGAGTGGAAAGTAGGGAATGCAAAATGTATCGGAAATGAACGAATGAATGATGAAACATACCTTAGGTTAAAGGCATTCGGCATTGAAAGTTAAGAGGAATGACAAAACAGGTGAATGAATGAATGAATGAATGAATGAATGAATGAATTGAATAAATTGAATAAATTAAAAATTTTGAAAGAACGAAACGAAAGAAGAAACGAATGAATCAATATACGAAATTGAAGAGTATCCACCCAATGTGAAATCGTGAATTAACTAAGACAGTTATTTTCCAATCGATTAACCTACAGATTTTCTCACCAATTTTTAATCAATAATAAAATTACGGTAATAAAACTACAGGTGTTATGCCCTACTTTAATTTAATATATTATTAATTGATTTTTTTATTTTTAATGGGTCGGTAATATAACAGTAACCGGTAACTTGTAATGCTATTATAACGTGATATACCATAGGATACCCATAGCGAAACTCATTCCGCACTTTCCCCTTGTCGTAAGGCATAAACTATGACAGTGGCGGAGCCAAAAAAAGGGGGGATGGGGGGGGGGGGGGGGGTTATATCCCATGAATCGGTCTAGGTTCGACTGGAATAATCAGGAGATTTTTTACTCGCCGACAGCTGGTCCTTGGACAAACCTCGTGACATTGTTCACCACTAACACATTCACTACGCGTAAACAAATGAAATGACGTCAAGATTTCAACACTCTAACCAACCGAGCTACAACCAGTGAAATCAGTCTATGCATGGCCACGCTGCAGTTACAAATTAATTGAGATTTTTGTTAATCAGAAATAACTGAATTAAATGTTTCCAAAATTTGATAAAATAACAAAAGACTTAAGATTTATAAATTCTCAAATTAATGAATGAATTTAACGATTTCAAAAAGCATACGGATGAATGAATTCTACGCTTATCCACCCGATTGGCTTATTGACACTTTTCTAAGGCATTTAAACAAGTTACTCTATATAAGTATTATATATACTTCTAACAATACGATTGATAGACCTAATAGAAAATTGATAGATGAATATCGACCGAAGCTCCGATAACAAAAACCGTGACAACTATTTCTATAGCGATAGATAAAATTGCTCATAAAATTGTTGATCACGACGAAGTCCGGAACTAGCTGACTCTTACCTAGCCTCTGATCATCTTTGATAATCTTCATAGGCCTGTAGCGTAATGGGGAAATTCCTCGCATTTGAAACGACGACCAACATTTAGAAGTGTCTTTTTTTCAAATATGTATTTTAAACCCCACACACATTGCCTTTTCCTTATTTTAAGTCGACTCGAATTGCGCTACGTCTGTGGTTATTTTCAACAGAGATCAGTCAGAAAAATGCAAAAAACAGGGCAAAGTTATGTCTTGGGACTACATATACGCAAACCAAAATAGCTACCAGTGGCCAATGACTAGGTATGCGTTTCGGACTACATGTATTTCAAATCCAGCTAAAATTCATCAAATCTTATTCACAGAAGATAAATCCCTTTGAACGATTTTCAGAAATTAAGTGGCCGAAATCTCGTCAAGCGAGAAATTCATCACACAAATCCCGACCCCACAAGTTGTCCTATAAAAACATGGCCAGGGGTAGGTCCATTTTAAGGGTGTAGAATTACTGTATAGGGGAAAGGAGGGGAGAATGATTAAGAGGTCGGCAGGTTAAAATGGGTTGTTTCTTAATTAAATTGTCAACTCTTAAAGGTTTATTCGATAGAAATACATTAACGATAAGAGTTTTTATCCTAGGATATAATCATATATGTCTTTTCTCTGTAAGTGCATTCAGGTCACTTGCTTTTCGTCAATGATGCAATTAAACGCATTGTCCCGAATATGCACTTTCTCGACACGGCACATTATGGAATTTGATTACATGTCCAATCAATCAACGCACGTACGTAATTACCCTTAGAAACCAAAGCGTTTTATTATATACTCTGTTCAAGAACGTATGTTTTATGCCATTTACGATATTTAGGCCCATTGGAATTCAAGTGCATAATTCAGGGCATGTGCGTGATATCCCTAAGAGATCGAAGCGTTATATGCATGATAAGCACTGTTTAAGAACGTATGTATTACGTCATATATCATACATATTACATAGTTATCATTCCATTACAATGACCCCTACAACGTCATAGGGTAGGGTGCTGGCTACGATATTTTGGGTTCCAATTGTTATATTGTTTATTTCAACTTAAAAATAAAAAGCAATGAACTTGCTGCGAAGGTGTTCTTATAAACCAAACTTTGAAAATTATAATGAATTTCCTTAGCACTTTTAATTGATTTAATTTTACGCATAAATCATCGTCCAAGATTACAAGATCCTAAGTTCGGCTTGACATGTCAGCAATTTGTCAACAGAAATCAACCCATAACATGTCAACAATTTGTCAACAGAAATCAATCCATAAAATATTGTTTATCAATGTCGATTATGTTTGTATGTACATTTATAATTAATTGAAATTATCAGAGCAGAAATTATGCAATTCAGCAAGTTACAACGTTACATTAGTCATTATCGATCATTTGTGCCTGGATGACACAATCAAAATTAATCTATACTGAACTAATTGCAATTGGTAGACCCAACATCAAGACTTATGCCATGTTCCTTAGCAACGGTACGATGAATATCCACATGTTACATGAGAATAATTAGCGTACCGTTGCTAAAGAACGTGGACTTATGCAAAATCGACCACGTGGCTACATAACTAAAGGCATGGAAGATATCCAAAACACGTGTCTTGGGACTTACGGTCATTCTTGTCAATTTTATTACCCTGCGAAACTAGTCGGTGTATGTGTCGAACCATGTCATTGTATTGTTTACAGTTTGATACATTTGGGTCAAAATAATAAAAATTAATGTCATTTTTTATGTAAAAACATTATTAGTAAGACTATGATTCGTTGACCTCAATGTTTTGAATACTGGCCATTTTTTACGGTGTGAACTCGATATATTGCGTTCTGATTTCGTCTATGGGTCAATTCACCAATTCTAAATTCGAAACGAAACATTGAATTGTACCTTCTAATCATATTATGTCTGTGGTACCCGTGATTTTTAAACTAACCTTAGAGCTAATGAGTTGGGTTGTCGCCTGCGAGTGGAATCATTGCCATGGAAAATTCCTGAAAGATTTTCGTATCGCCTTTGAGAATAAAAATCGTACGTCTGGTGCCTATGGTTATGACAGAATTTGTCTTTCAAGGTTTTCGTGCGTTTTTAATTGTAAAAAAAAGAGAACCGAACGTCGGGTTATAATTATAAAAAGCGATACAGGTAGTTGAAGTTGAGCTGTATCAGCTTGTAGCTTAACCACATGATTCCTAAAAACGCCCCCTTTTTTAAACACCCTCTGGCCACCTCGCAAAGGTGAAAGGGTGAAATTGAAGCAAATTTCATTGGTTTTTTTTCTCATGAGCGTACTTGCCGTGTCCATTAAGAAATTCGACACCCAATTGAATTAACGATACGACCAAACAAATACGAAATCGTATTCTATTTATTGGAAAAAAAGTTTTATCACTGTTTATTTATACGAGATTATTGTCACCTACAACAAAACACGAGTAAATTGTGCGAATAATCTAATTTAGACTGGACAATCATTCACAGTGGTCACTTTTTATTGATGTTGGTTAATGAAAGAGGTTTACTTTTACGGTTGGTACAGTTTACAAATCCCAAACTGCCATCAGTTGTATGAAGTTATCAAAACGAGTAACTCAGTCGTAGATAAGCATCAGATGCCGATTTGTATCAGTTAAATGATAGGGATTGAAAGCTGATTCACTGAAGCACTGGATGTGGAATCAGTATTTTTTCTTATCTTGAGGTGGATAGGAAACCACGATACCTGATCGTCTAGCAGATGAAAATACAACTATACACTCACTAAGCTATCCCACAGCATGCCATATTGTATAAGTTAAACTTTCGTTTGGTAGTTTGTAAGTCTTACCCACCGTTTCAATGAATAAAACAGATTTATTGATTGTCAATTTCATTGTGTCTGGAGAGTGGACATATAGTGGACATGTGATAAAAGGACTTTCTGATACAAGTGACAGGGTTATTTGTTTAGGGGTCTAGGGGTCAAACACATGTATATTACAATTATCTATTTCCATTAAAAAGGAATCCCTTTAATACCCCTATTTCAAGGTGTTTCTACTATTGACGATGTCCTTGGAGTTAAAAGAGGTCATAAACCTCAAGAATATCGCCCTTTGAAAAATCATCACCGAAAAAATAACACGAAACCGAGAAAATACAGACTTGTTTTAAAGGTATGAAGTAGTCTTATTTTTTTAATTTGTTAGCTGCTAGAATAAAATTTTAACTAACCTTATCACTTTTCGTATTGAAATATGACTTGCAGTTCGTATACAATTACTTAAAAGGGTATTTATAATTAGTAATTATGTGATATTGTGGGTAATATGTGCCCAACAGAAAGAGTCTGGATATTCGAACTATCTTCAGGTTGTGATGTTTTCATTTGATTGTTTGCGAACATGACCTTGGATTTTTAAGAAGTGAACACAGATCCAGAAGTTTAAGTTTCATCAGCATATAAATCAAATTTTTAGACGGCTATGTCCCTTTAATTGCAATCTGTATTTCCATTTATGAAAGCCTCCATCCATTTGAGAACAACATATCTTTACTTTCATTTTAAAAGGAATCCCTTTAATTCAAGGACCCTCGCCTTTCAAACAATTGTATTGTTGGTCAGGGGTTTAAAGGGTTAACTGTATTTAGAAAGTTAAAAGAAAATAATTCGAGTTTCTTTGAACGACTGGCAATTGTTATTTGCCACAATGGTCCACACATAATAAGGTGTTCTTTTCCCAAGGTCAACCCTGTGAATCAACCCTGTCCTTATGTTTGTTTCCCACAAAATATTTTTAGGGGCATCCTGCAGTTAAAGGCTTGTGGTTTAGGTTTTAGGTTTTAGTTTTAGGGCAATATTATTCCTGCAATTCCTTGCATTCTATTGGAATTTCGCAATTTAAGACTGAAATTGCTACCTAGAGGTATGTTATATGCACAACCTCTCTCAAGGGATGTTACGTCTACTCCCAGTCGGTAGCGAGTTGGATTGTCGTATACTATTCGATTAGGTACCATGGGTTCGAATCCACCTCATGATGAAAAAAATTCTAATGCAGCGTCCAATGCTTCCGAAGGTCAACCCGTTGTCGCCTTTCAACCCCTTGTCACATATCTTTGAATACTAGGTGTCTGCTGATTTTCGAACATTGTCAAAGAATGCAACCAATTCCACTAGACTAAGGTGGTTTCTGCAACTCTGCCTGTCTATGTCATTATAGACTTGTCGACCTTGACCTACTCAGATACATAGATAATAGTCATATTATATATTATTGTAACAAACAGAGAAAGTTTCTTATCGTATTGTTTCTATTTTAACTATCATTTTTTACTTATCTTGGATGCCTTTCAGATTCCTCACCGGTAAGACTAATCGGCATACGCTGGTTTTGACCGTAGTCTAATGCTGATTCCACGAGATCTTAACTTAAGATGATACGATGCTTCCCTTTTCTGATTGGTCAATGGCTTTGATCGATATTCAGTTTCATTTTCAATAACCAATCATAATATTTTATTACTAAAAACTATGGATCAAGTGTTTTATGAAACAATATTTGATGACGAAAGCAGACCAATGACGTCATAGATGCTCAAACATTTTGTTGACTGAGCTACAACCACTCTCAAAGCCAGCTAATTATTTAAAAATATACCTCTCACAGCAAGAACCATATATCTTAACAAGCTGTTTTCAGCACTGTTTATTTTGGCGGATATGTTTATAATGTATCAGTTAAGAACCGAGATATCATATTTAGATTCACCAAGAGTGTTTGAGTCAGTTTAACTTAGTCTAACCGTTGCTCCAACAGGAAGATGTACCAAAAACGTCTTCAGCCTTGATCAGCAGTTCCTCGGTGGTGTCTTAGTAGTACAATGTATTAGAAGGACTAACCACTGTGGAATTCGTGCATTCAGGTGTCATCTATCCATTCTCTTGTTCCTGAAGACATAACGGCATCACCTGCCAATGGAGTACATTCCGATATCACCTTGTGATGGTATACATCCATACACAGACATCACCAGGTGAATTCGTACATCAAGCCTTATCGGGGGACGCTGTACACTTCGACATCACTTCTTGGTGTGTGACATTCCGACATCACGTCATGACGTTGTACATTCCTCATCACTCATCTAGTACACCAGGCACCTCGGGCGAGTGTTGAGCCAGACAATTCCCGCCGATATTACAAATTTTATCTATTACAATCTGTTGTAATTTTGTTTATTTTGGCTGAATTGGTTCCAACACTAACCAGGGTTCCTAACAACTCGATGTTAGAATTTGATTAAAATCTTTAATCTGATTCCTGACAGTGATGGAAGAATCGTGTTTTATTCAAGAAATTATTTACTTTTTTTTAATCAAACCACACTTTATCGTGTTTTGAAGATGTTTAATGAAATTGTAAATGCTTTTAGACGTGTTGTAATTGTTTGAATGTTTGGAGCTTGTTCAAATAACAGCAGATAATGCCAGATTACCGCACGATCTGAGAAAGGTGGTGTGTGCTTATTCTGCCAAGAACACTAGTTATCATCTCTATATCAATGACCTGGATTGTAATGACTTAGGGAAGCTTGAATGACGAGTAAGGCGGTTGCTTGCTTACTTAGAGTTATTAACGAGTCTCAACCCCTGGTTGGCGTTCATTTCTGCATAGGTGCGGATGGTACTTAGTACTCCTAAGCTAGACCCGGTTGCCCCTTGTTAGTTATAGAAAATGCAGGGACATGGTTGAAAGCGTCTAATCATTTGATTTAGGCTGTATGCATTAAAAGTCTCATAGAACTTGAAAATCGAACAAGGGCCATCCACTGTCCAGTCCTAAAAATTTGCGACTAGTTGGGCAACATGTTTAACTCAGTTCCAATTGATTGCAGGTAGGTGGGGAGATGGTGCAGTTGTTCCCTTGTTGATTGATGAAAATCAACCGTTATAACGCTGATTTTTAGAGATTAAATTCAAACGATGATTTGAAAGGTAGAAAGGCCTCCCTTTTTTTCTACAACAACAACTGTTAATGATTAATCAAGACCTGAAAGTGAAAATAACTTCTCCGCCTCATCAGTTATAACTTTAATAGTTCTACTGGTTTTTATACTTCACTGTTACATATGTTACAATCTGTAACTTGTTACTTAAAGGGACTAACCTATTTCTTTACTGTTACACATGTGTTTCAGTCAGTTACATTATTGTAAATGTACTTAAAGGGACTCGTCCCTTGAATTTACTGTTACGTTACGTGTTGTATAGCATTCTGAAACTTGTTACTTAGGTTACAATCAAATCACTTACAAGTTGTATAATGCATTAAAGGGTCTGATCTTATTGCTGTTCTATCACAAATTTGAATCCGGGTCGCATCTGATGCAGTTGTTTACAGTATTGTATAGTTACTTAGAGGCGCTACTCCTTTTGATTCTCGTGGATTGGGTAAGGTTGGTGCAAATTTCTTGATAATAAAGCTCTCAAACGTAGCTTTCACTTCATGCTGCTGACTAGATGTTGACTTGTATTATCGGATACGAAATTCTCTCACGGACAGCTAGGTGTGGAATGGATGTAAGCTCGAGGGTTGAAATTTTTGACAATGATAATTGATAGTATCTCGTCCATATTTGGCTATCTGTTTTGACATCATATGAGTACAACCTTGACAAATTGCTGAGATATGTTGATAAGGCTATCGTTCAATGAAAAGAATGCTTTGCTGTGTTTTTCTCTGCAACGGCTCTTGAGCAGTAGTAGCTTTGGTATTGGGAATCCCCCATCATCTGAGAGGTCCGTTGTTGGACGTGTTAAGAGATTCTTCTGAATGTAACAATGTCTGTTGTTCCATAGTCGTTTATCTGCTTTCAGAAAGTATGATACCTGACTCCTTAAATATGTCTTGTTTTGACCTATGGTGGAATCTTTGAGCTACTGCATTTTCAATGAATACTAGTAACAGATCGTAGGATTCAGCAGACAACTGAAAATCGGCAGTTGCCAACAGTTGCCTATGTTCTACTTTCTAGACCTATTTGATTGCTAAGAGCATTTTGCTCTTATGGTGGATTACGGATCCGATGAGTCTCCACTTTATTAGTCATCTTCTCTATGGTGCAGCTGACACAAGTCAAAAATTCATACATTAGGCTTTGTAAGAGTCAGCAAATGTCTAACTTGAGATGATATGTGGTGTAAATAGACCAAGGACCACTTTGATGCGTCTGTTTCTTATTGGCATATTGTGAATCATCTTTAAATAAATTCCCCAAATAGTCCGTGTTACTCGGTTTCTTCATTCCGTGACACCCTTTCCTTATTTAACAACAAAAGATTAAAGATTGAAACTGGAAATTCAAGTACCGAAACATTTTAAAACAAATCAAGTACGGCTTCTGGGCTTTATGATTCATAAAATATGATACATTAATTCATTAACAGACATGAAAAGGTACAACCGGTTTCGTTGATACCGAACAGGTGTAAAGCGTTTGATGTCGCCGCTGGTATGATCCAGTTTCGTTTGAGGACAAATTAGTCTGACCTCGATATGCGTCCTTGTGGCGGTCACAGGCTGTCAAAATATGACCCGGCATTGACACGCAATCGAGGACGTTCTCGGATAGACGGAAATGACCCCACTCAATGAAATTCAATACGATCTTAATTGAAAGAAGAAATGAGTCATTCATTAACTGCACAGCTCTTATTCTCGATGTTTCTTCTCATCCGAACAACAACGTCAATAAGACTCATTTATCACGTCAGCCCTTGCGACATAGCGGGAAGACTCTCCGAACCTTTCAGGCTAGATCGATGAGCCGTCACGTCCCGGTCCTTGATCGGAGGAAGTTGATAACTTGATTAAAAAAAATGGAGATTGATTGATATACACTTTTTCCAATTTTCCCTACTTGAAATAATGTCTTATTTGCAGAGTGAATAAAATTGCACTGATTTTTTACAAGGTTGTAGCCAGACAGAAACAAGGTAACAAAGCGATTGACATCAATCAAAACAAACTTTAACCCGAAGCAGTTTGCATATATTTAGCATGTTTTTTCAATTTAGGTCTCGTTTCTAGGCGAAATATTTAAATCGAGTTGATTGGATTTTTACATTCAACTTAAAGGGTTTATTCAGACGACAGACATATTTGCTCAAATCGTGCAGCCTGTTCGTACGGCGTTTTAAATCCATGTAGCATCACTCATGTAACATCACTCAACTTCTATCAAGACATCACCCAACTTTCATCAAAGCATCACTGAGGTCTTATACAGTCATATCACACTCAACCTTCATCAAAGCATCACTTAACTCATAGCATCACTCAACCCGCTTCAAAGCATCACTCAACTCTTATCAAAGCATCACTCAAATCTTAACAAATCATCACTCAATGTTTGTCAAAGCATCACTCAACTTTCATCAGAGCATCACTCAACTTTCATCAGAGCATCACTCAACTTTCATCAAGATATCACTCATCTGTTACCAAATCATCACTTAAAGATTATCAAAGGATCACTCAACTCTTATCAAAGCATCACTCAACGTTTATCAAAGCATCACTCAACTTTCATCAAAGCATCACTCAACTTTCATCAAGATATCACTCATCTGTTACCAAATCATCACTTAACGTTTATCAAAGGATCACTCAACTCTTATCAAAGCATCACTCAACTCTTATCAAAGCATCACTCAACTTTCATCAAAGCATCACTTAACTTTCATCAAAGCATCACTAAACTTTATCAAAGCATCACTTAACTTTATCAAAGCATCACTTAACTTTATCAAAGCATCACTCAACTTTATCAAAGCATCACTCAACTTTATCAAAGCATCAAGTCTATAGATATACTACAATGTTAAGTTATAACGAACTTTGTACATGTATATACCTTGACATTGTGAAGATGGGGTCGTTACGACAGATTATTGTTATACAATCTCAATAACGTTTACTGATGCCAAAATAAATGCCGGCAGATCAGCGTAACCTTACTGGAAAGTCATCAAAAATACCAGACAAAACTGGTCAAATTTCACTGCAACTTTCTTCAAGATCTGTACTTTTCTTTGACGGTTGGATCAGTTTGTCTGGAAATGATTCTTGTCGTTCGGATGAGAGGAAACATCGACGTCTCACGTGTGCTATGGTGCGAGCCGAGCAGTTGAGGATCCAAATTCTGAAAGATCTGGTACCACTCTGGATTTGCCAAGTTTCACATTCTTTACAGCTCTATTTTGGACTGTTCTGAAGGGTGATGCTGAACCAAGTGATATCAGTTGATTTTTCAGAGCAAAACTTCTAAATGGTTCAAGCTTTTACGATCAAAGAGAGCAAGGTGAACAGGCGGTGGAGGTCATTCAGTACGAAGTCTTTATTTATCTATGTCTAATTATACACCTATACCGTTCCTCGTTTATTCACTGAACAAATCATTATTGGCAACTTTACTATAAAAATCAAACGTTGTTTATGACAAGAAAATGAAATGAAACGGAGTATTACGTTCCAGTATGCTTCACCATTTATGGCAATCAGGGGATCAGAGAATCGTTGGCATACAACGACGCATTGGGACTGTAATTCAAAAAGAGTTTGACTTCATATAAAGATTGAGCTATTTTATGGCATCGTTTCCCTCCTTGCACAATAATCGTCTTTGAAAGCAAAATCAGAATCAGGCGTAAACCTCTATTTCATTTCGACTTGCAGTAACCTAGATATGATAAGTTATGTGATACATCCGGCCTCCCTCTAAGGTGTTATTACGATGCCCTAGTATCAGGCATTAATAGTTCTAGTGTACTGGTAATATGTATACTTTTGTTTATTGTATTACATACTAGTATCCTACTAATACTGAAGCTATGTTACCTTGCGATACCTTGACACCGTATACCAGCGGTTCGGTTGATACTTTGACGTTTTAAGCTACAGTATGTCAGAAGTTTGGTTCATCCTTTGTAGAGCATTTGGAAGGACGTAAAACTCCATTCATTTCATTTCATTTTTGTCGAGCATTTGGCAAACAGTAGGCCGTTTTAGTATTAAAGCTACAGTATGTCAGAGGTTTGGTTGATACCTTGACGTTTTAAAGCTACAGTAGGTCAAAGCTTTGGTTGATACTTTGACGTTTTCAAGTTACAATATGCCAAAGGTTAGGTTGATACTTTGACGTATTAAAGCAACAGTATGTCAGATGTTCGGTCGAGACGTGATTGGTTGACACTGTGATGTTTTAAAGCTACAGTGGGACAAAGTTTTGGTTGAGACGTTTTAAAGCTAGTTGATTACCAACAGCAGACGACAAACTTGACACTCATAAACTTATGGTTTCTTGCATCACGGGTTTGATTCGATGTCAGGAAGATTTTACTGTAGCTTTAAGTGTTTGTTGTATCTAAAAGAATGTAGTACCGTAACTACTTGTGTTGATAATATCTACGATTGTTTCTCATAACAATAGTATAGAGTTACCCTTTGTAACATCTTACATACGGTTTTAAAGGGAAGAGACAGACTAAGGGGTAGTACAACACGACTCGGTAATAAGGTTCCAGGGGAAGGGGCCATACGAATTCGTTCACAAACCAAATTTTGAAAAAATGTATTGAAAACTATAATAGCATAAATCCGATGAAAACATTGAGTGTATAGGTGAAGGGTGAGGGCAAGAAACACTTGAACATCGGGATGGGGCCCTAGGAAACCTATTTGTCCAAGTATCAAGAGCTGCCCAGTCCGTCCAAATTTAATTTAACACCCCATGTCACTGTGCGATTGCAGGTGTGACAACTTTGCTTGCCTTTTGAGTGATTCTATAATGATACTTTTTATTCATTGATTGATTGTTTTTGATTTGATTTGATTTGATTTGATTTGATTTGATTTGATTTGATTTGATTTGATTTGATTTGATTTGATTTGATTTGATTTGATTTGATTTGATTTGATTTGATTTGATTTGATTTGATTTGATTTGATTTGATTTCTCTTCCAGGAACTGAATGCAGACATGATACTCAAGTGGAACTTTCAGCCAACTCGAAACCCAAGTTTATCTACTCACCAAATTATCCAGAAGCATTTCCACCGTAAGACAATTTTATTTACTTAAAGGGACATGATCCTCTAAATATTTGCTAAACCAGCTGATAGAACTTTTTGACCATTACTGAATCAGACTGATATTTAGAGGTCAGCTGTCGTATTTTTTTTTATTGTAGACGAACGTGTTTTCGGCATTTTATTGTTAACAATTGCAAAAATTAGATGATTATGTCCCTTTCTTTTTAATTCAAACATACATATATGTAGATACTTAACATTAACAATTAAAAATGTTATCACTCGAAGCTACAGAATAAATGAAGTAAACCAAACCAAAAACGAAACTCAAAATCTTTGGTTGTACTTTAATAAGATATACAAATAGAAAACTTCGTTAATCGGATCTTAAGAACAACCAACAAAAAAATGAAGAAACTCAATATCGGTGGTTGTACTTTAATCAGAATGAAACATATATTAGATACAGTAATAATTGAAAGCTATAGAATGAATGGCGTAACACATAGGAAAAAACGAAACGCAAAATCGTGGGTTGCACTTTATTAAGATATACAAGAAGATTCATTAACAGTTAATGAACTTATACAAACTGAAAAAGAAACACAAGACATTTTCGATCATAAAACTTTTACAGCTCGTTAAGAAAATAACAAACTCTACACGTATAGAATTCGCTCTACGAAATGACATAATTACATGCATAATTTGGCAGCTTGTAGAAAATCGAGAATTCAACAAACAAATCAAGTTTTTGGGTCGATTTCAACTTCATTATCGTGTGTGCTGAAGTGGCAATTTCTTTATTTCTTCATTTCTTCATTTAACGAGCATATAGGCGACATTTAAAAAAATGGATTCAATAACTTAATCATAATATATTTGGGCCGATTTTAACTATACAGTGCTGTGTTTATTTATTTCTTCATTAGCGGGCATTTAGGCGAAGTAACAGACTGCGTTCGATGAATTCACAGTGGAACACCTGGTGCATTTTTGCGACTGTGGCCGTCCACATAAGAGAGACAGAAAGATGTAACCATGTTTATATTGATAACAATCAAAGTTCACGGTATCCTCTCTACTGATATGAGTCTTGAAAATATGTTAACAATCTTCAGAAGTACTAGAAATGTACGAAAATCGCATAATTCCTTCAAAATATCTCATACTAGGAATTTTACTCACTATTTCTATATATTATGTCTTTTCTATATATCACAGAGTATTTTAAAATGACGAGTCGGCATTTTAACATTAAAGCGTGGATAATTCTGGACACACATGGGTTTGAAGGCTCAAATTTCGACTGTGGGCTGTGAACACTAAAACACTAAAATTCCCGTTTCTGAGACTAAGGCACGATTGGTTAAAAAGAATGGTGCATCTGTACCTTTAAGATGATTCAATCATGACCTCAAGTAATTGGGTCGTTTAGGTTCAAATACACGTATTGGGGGTTAATATTTGGTTAGTGTCTTATTTAATTGGATTTATCTTGCCCAAGGGTCGAATAAACATTGCTGTATATGATTTTTTTGAAATCTTTACATCATGTATTTGAATAGAGCTAAATATAACTGATTAAAAGGTCGCTTGAAGGGAAGTTGTCCTATAAATGTGATGAAATGAAGTTTTGCGTTCTGGTTTTCTGCACCTGCTCGGGCTAATGAGTATTGGGGGAAATTGGCCATTCAGTGTGCAACGAGGGGAAGTTTGCATGGACAGCGGCATACTTATTCCCTTTTCCCCTGTGGGAGATTAGGGCCGTAAACAAGTCTTCTCCACTCTTCTCGATCCTGGGCTGAACTTGCTGCTTCTGTCCACGATGTTGTCTCTTTCTTTTTCGATTGTTCTTCGCCTGGTTTCTTTATGGCCTTCCTCTATTCCTTCTTCCTCTGGTGTCCACGTCAGTTCTGTTTTTGGGTATGAATTTTTGTCCATTATTAATACATGACCAAAACATTTTCACCTTCAGATCTTTATTTGATGTCTGATCGTCTACTTGTGATTGTTGGACAGCGGCATTGCCTTACTCTTTTTTTTGATTTTGTCAAACGTGCACAGTCTGTAGCATACGGGCCTCGGTTTGTTGTCAAATACGAACGACTAGACACTTTTTCCATGCTATCATCACTGACAGGTCGTCATCTGAATCGAACCGTGGACCTTTAAGTTGGTGAGCTAGCGTAATCACATTATTCTTCAATACCCAATTATATAGAAAAATTTAGTTCTATACTATCAATAAAAGAAAATTTAGAGGTCTATATCACTTGAATAGTATTGATGTCTGAGGGACCAGTCTTTTGTCCCCTTTTCTTTCAAGGACTCCATCTTTTTGTACAATTTCTTAAAAGTAAATATATTTCTTTCAAATTAATCTGAACAAGAATATTCATATCAGGTCAAAATTGATGTCAATTCTATAGATGTTGAAATTTGATGCCAGTTCAAAGGGTCGAGAAATTCAATGTCAATTCAGAGGCAATAAAGGGCAATAGATGTTGAATTATGGCAGCCATCTTTGATTTTTGAAATATATATGTAAAAATCGATTCACCAGGGACTTGAAATTCATAGTCTCTGACGTCCAAACTATTCCTGTCTACAAAGAGGGACTGGATGATATAAGTTAATCCATTCATAGACTTGATATTCGAGGGCAATGAAGGCAGCCATCTTTAAATTTTGATCTGTTTGACCTTAGACCAGGAAATAGATAATTTGTAGTGATTACTAGAATTAAATTGATATAATTCTATTATGATACAATGATTTAGGTTAAGGTAACATGAGCTCAACCAATTTTACGAACTGAGTAAGACGTAGTAAAATCTAAGGGTCTGTTGCGCCACCAGCTTTCTAGAATTGAGATACAAATAGGGGACAGACTTACCGAAAGAGGGAAAATGGGGGAGACTGCGGAAGCAGCAAAAGCGTAAATCTGCCATGAAGGTCATTCGAATGAAAATTTTTAAAAAATGGATTAGATATGGTGGGTCTGAGGATGTCTTCCGAACGTATTTGGAATTTGGAATTGATATGGTGCATTCTGACATCTGTTTTACGCACCGGCACGGGTCAACTAATAAATAAGTTTTACAAGAAATTTCCCAACCGATGCCTGAGTCACTCCCTCCCCCCCTCCCCCCCTCCGAGAAAATAAACCAACCCAGAAGAGATACAGTAGCTTTCTTTGCCCATTCCCACACTCTTTGATGTGGTCATCCTCAGCTGTCAATCAAAGACCTGAGATATAGGTCAGTGAAGTCAATTTTATATCAATAAAACAATTTAGATGGATATTTGATTGGTCAATGGGGAAAGGTCAACGAGAATGGTCAGTTCATGAGGTCACTGAGGTCAACCTGGTTATCATGTTTATATGACTTGCTGTCATAATGATGGTGAATGAATTGAAACATCTGTGGGGCTTGCAATTATTTCCCATGAACAGAGTTCCAATTTGGTATATTTCACTGTAATTCTAGTGGTTAAATAAACCGGACGTGGCACTGGCTTATTCAATTGATTTGGTCTTTACCAAGTTTAGAAATCGAGACGCAACACTGCCACTGGCCGATTCTGGGCGAAGTTTGCTGTCACTTTCGGATAAAATTGTCGTTAAACTGAGCTGTCTGAATCTGGGATCAGATGAATATAATCGGTCATTTTCTCCTTGACTTCTTGACGGATCTGATGTGGCACTTTGAATAGGCATCAATGGTCATGTAATGAAACATTAGGTGGTAGGAGCAACATAATTACCAAGTCGAGGGGAAATTTTAGGAAATAAATGACAAAAATTGGAAAGGTGGAGGGTGGGAGATCCGAGCCTGCTTGTCGCCTAATACCCCCCCCCATCCGGTAGTAGTGCCACTGATTGTCAGTCGACCTAAAATCACCTTTAGCAAGACTTCATAACAAAGTTCGAGTCGATTAGTAGATATTGTGTTCTGCTTGACTTATATTCGTGTAATAGATGAGTCAATCTTTCGACTCTTATGAAAAGCTTGAATTGGCAACAGTGGGTAAATCATCATAAAACTGTCGAGATGTACCCAGATAGACACGATAACGACCGTAATACACCCTAACTAATCATCTAAACATATTCTTATTGTCTTCACAATAGGCGAGTCTTGGATTACATGCCAAAAGTCGTATTTGTTATTATAACCTGTTGCATATAAAAGCAAAAAGTATTTGCAGATCGTTTCGCTTGCCAGCTTGAGATTGTGCAGAGGTTTTCTAATTTTTTTTATGTGTATCGGGGACACTGATAGCATCAATTTTTACCATTCCAATTTTCGATCAGACGCCTGTGGTTCCTGCAATTCCACTAAAACTAAATGTTTGATGACTACTAATTGGTGTAACTAATCGCAGAATATGCTTTAAGCTGTTTTGCAAACTTAATGTATGATTATTTGTGGTCATAAAGACGGCGTCAATGCGGGCCTATGTCTATCAACTATTGATCCTAAGGCATGGCGGACTATATGCAACAAATCTGACTGGACCATCCCAAAAACACAGCTTCTTGTGCTTGACTAATGTAACGAATACAAAATTTTCTTAAGAATTCATCTATTTATCTCGTTTATAACTAAATTACGATTTATAACCAGCGATTTGGCAACCTCGTCCAATTCTTATTATGAAGGCTAGACCAACCGATAAATTGAATCATATTTTATCATAATGAAGCGATTGATATTATCATATCAAGAATTTATCGGTTAATTTAAAAAATAAGTGATAACTCGGTAGTTTAGGGAAGTGTAAGTACTTTTAATTACGGTGGTTCAGCGAGTTCAAAAATTGCTGATAGGCAGCCAATACTTAGCATCAAAGATCAAAGGATTCGAACCCATGCCACTTTTTCTCCTATTAGAGTTTGAAGAAAGATTCATAGACATAGTAACTTAAAAGGTGAGGGACGGAGGGGGGTGGGCGCACGCCGTGGTGGTTGCGGCCCGCTTTTGGGGTGGTGTGAAGATTCTGCTCTGCAAAATAAGTGGGTACTCCTGTCCTGTTCTTTGCTATTTTACATGCTGTCGTGGCAACTACCTTGCCACAGTTTTCCGGTTAAAAAACCGAAAACATATTTACAGTGTAAGCCAATTTCAAAGGTTAATCGAATTGATCTCTAAGACCAGTACGAAGTTTTGATGTCTGAAATGATCTTGTTGACTGCCCGAAGTTTAAAATGAAATGAATGAAGTTTTACGTCCTACTTTTCTACGTTTTTATATCGGACCACTGAACACGTTTCATCAATATTAGTGATATATAAAATTAGTGTATTCCAATTAAAATAGATAGCTTTTCATTAATTTTTAGTATCAATAAAATTTGTTAATTAGATTAGAGTAATAAAGCCGCGTTGAATAAAACTCAACTGGGTTCAATATCAGACGTCTGCGTTTTTTTAAATTCCACTGAGCTTAAGTGTTTTATGACGCCACATGTTTTTAGAAGCTTTTGCAATAGTGACGTCATATACGGTTAGGCATTTTTGTGATAACCACAGACATCTGACGAAAAAATGGAATAATGCAATCTGATGCTGCCAGTGTCAACCCCTCAAGATATTACCCTAGTAATGTAAAACTTGAAGAAATTTGAAAATACAATAAAAAAAAATGATGAAAGTATCGATAAACACTTAAGAGAAACAGTCTTCAGATGACAGTTTAAATATTTAAACGTGCATGTGACATTGACAAAAAACCAGACAAAATGAAAATATTTTTTATTTTAACAAAGTTTACCTATTTAGTATTTTAAAATATTCATCTTTAATGAATTCGACACACAGCGAGACTATTGTGTCCATACCCACAGAGCTAATTATGGTCTGCACCATGTAACAATAGGCGCTTTATTCTCGATCAACACAATAGTCATGTTCAACCTGTATAGAAACTTGCGGTTAAAATGTCATATTTTGTCTGGTTGGGTAATCTATTGTTAGTCCGAGACCATTTTAAAACTAGACACAGCTTGTACTTTATGCAACCTATGCACGGAATGACCAGAGAAACACGTCGAAACGTTGGATTTTTACGTCTTGTGTTGTGTTCTGGAAAGAGGAGAGTGGTATTATCTCACTCTTTTCCAATTCCAAATGTAAAAGATCTTTACATTGTCATGTCACTATAAGGACTGCTTGTCTTAGCCAATCATATGCAGAAAAGTAAGACGTAAACCTCCATTCGTTTCACTCACGTGTCGGTGTTCCAAGGCCAAAACTACTGTGAACTGTTATTGCCTATATGACATTGTGCGAATTCCTTAGATGCCAAAAAGCAGGACATAAAACTCCATTTCATTTTACCTACGTCTCGGCACGACAGTGCAACACATGAATAATTCCGCCGTCTAAATGACGTTGCCCGTCTTCATTAGATGCCGGAATGTACCTGTCTGTCGGTATTCCCAGGCCTAAACGACAGTAAAAAGATAGTATAATCAAAAAGAAAAGTTAAAACAACGTAATAGAATATTATATACATGTGGCTATAGAGATAACATTAAAACAGTCAGAAACTATATATAATCTACAGTCATACTGTAATCACCTTTACATGATTCAAATTCACCTTTTATACTTTCCCATGGACTAATGCCTGGGTTACACTAAACTGACGATTTAACTAAAAGTTGAGGGGTCGATTTCGTAAAAATTTTAGCGAATCAAGCAGACATTTTTAGAGCCACAGGCCTATCCCTTTCACATAGCACCATATCTTTTCTGTTTCCCTTCTCCTCGGTCTATGTTTTCGCAACCGCGTTACCTAGATCGCTGTAGGTATCTGTCACATCTGCCGTTTAGTAGGTCTCTGTCCCCGGGTTATCTGGGGTCACAATGTTAATCGTGAAACACATGTTGGATGTCGTAATTACCGTATACAGGGTAATAGGGGTTATACTCATCAAAAGACCTCGGCTATAACCGCGTGTGGTCTGCCGTGTTTGCTTTCTTTTAAACCACTTACTATAGATGACTACACGACTTTGGGGTTATCTTTTAAAAAAACCTACAGGTGGTTGCGACGTAGTAAATATTTTTCAAGTCTATGTAATATTATGTAAGTAAAGACACCGAGTGAAGCCTTAAGAAAACCCCTCCGAACACAGCCTAAGTCATTAGTAAAGGGATTGTAAAGCGGTTTTCTAAATTTTGTATGTGTATTGGGGACACTGATGGCACCAATTTGCGCTATTCCAATTTTTATTCCTGCAATTCCATTTCAACTCAAGATCTCAAGGTAGTGACGTCATAAAACACTTTTGGGGGGAGGGGGGGGGGGGGAATTGAAAATTGTAATGGTTTAAATCGATGATTTTAGTGTCCTCTATAGTCATAAATAGTTTAGAAAACCTTTTTCTAATCTCTTTAATCTAGACCTACGTTTCAAGAATCTTTGCTGCTCAAAGGTTGGATGTAGAAACTGACTCGTATACCCTTGAGATATCATGAAGATCCTTTGTTTCCTAAATTAGCCTTTTTAACCATGTCGTGTCTACCCCATCGCCTGTAGTCGGGAATTTGACATTAAAGCTGACACTGCACAGGTGGCGAATTTTTAACAAAACAGAAAAATGTTGATCTTTTCTGTTACAATAAGTCAACGGTAAGTATTTACTTTGATTTCAAAAATAACAAATTTGACTTAAACGTTTTGACCCCCTATACTGAAAGAACCACTTTGCGTCGCGTCTGTCAAATTCTTTCCGTCTGGATTAAGAGGGACTAAAATAGATCAATTGTTTATATTCAAACAGATCGCCACGACCCAACCAGAAACTATGCAGTCGTAACTTTTAAAGCGCTAGTCCCTAATAGAAAATCTCACGTATGAAAAATCTTAATTATATATACGGTTCATCATAGCGAATTTAATTTAAGCGTCTAGATAACCGTGACTATATTGAAATTTTTGGCTAACGCAAGAGATAGACTCGGATAACTAGAAACTCTATGAAATACCATTGAAACGATTTTCAGTAGTAGGGCGTAAAACTCCAAATAATCTAATATCATGATTATATATCTCATTTCATTAAATAATTGTCTTCAATCGACCCACTCGAAATTCCAGGGCTTCGTATCCCAATACTTAGTGTTATAAGATCGTGAAGTGCCCTGTGGTTATTTATGGACACCGCTTGAAATGCCATTGAAATCGTTGAAAAAACTGAAAATTGTGTTTGTTTATTGAGATTGACCAATTAGTTAGTAACAAAACCCTTTGACCCGGTTTTTGGTGGTCATTGGAGATAGTTCACAGCTACTCAACACAAAACGGGCGTTTTTTGAAAGATACTTTTGGTTAAATTCACTCACGCTGTTTAGAGTTTATGCGCATCTGAGACCCCGCTTGCTACAGATTGCATTCACGTTGAGGAAACTTTCGAAGTTGAAGTAGGCTAATGCCTGAGTTTCGATAAAATTTTCTTCATTAAGGCGTATGAAACTCTTAAAGGTATCTTGGATTGCTGTCAGCCAAGCGATTAGGTACCTTTGGTTAACGCTCATCCTTCAAAAGCGAGAAATAACCCTCAGGTTCTGAAGATTTTATCAAGACCCACCCCTTTGAAAAGTGTTGTGCAAATCGCGACTCACATAGACCACCAGACCACAGAAGCGGAGCCAAATGGGGCAGAGGGGGCAGAAGCCGCCCTCGAAGCCCCGATTGCAAGTTTTCCGGTCATGACTCTCATAACCAGGGTAAAGATTCAGGCAACCTCAGATATTTCGTCCCCCCCCCCACCCCCCCTAATCCTAACCCTTACCCCACACTCCCTTCGGACGTCAACTTGGCTCCGCCACTGCCATACCATAAAAACACCAATACGGCCCTGTAACCCAGTCGGGAATGTATCGTATCGCCCTTCAAGTTAATCAAACAATTTTTGAAACATTGAACTCGTCAGGTGAACCTGATCACCCTGATATAAGATAGAAGGAAAGTCAAAGTGGGTTTGAAACCTCATTATCTATCAAGGATCTTGTATCTATGTGGGCTGACAGGAACGTGATGTTTAAAATATTGAAACACAAAAGATGAAATAGAATGTCTCCATCTCATTTTCAAAAAAGACAAAAAAGACAATGCAGGCAATAACCTTAGAAACTATGTGAATATCGACATGACCTTCAAGTTCAATGGAACTTCGGGCTCTGTGTCTGTGTGTGTGTTGGTGGGTACCGGGGGCATCATCCAGAAAACTCCTATGTTGCATTTGCTTCCAAATTGCCTGCATATGAAAGGGGTTTTAAAAACATTTTATGTGTATCGGGGACACTGTAAGCATTAATTTGCATCATTCCAATTTTCAGTAAGGCATCTGTGGTTCCCGCAATTCTACTAAAATTAAAAAGTTACCGTCTATATTACTAGCAGCATTTATGATATAAATGTCATAAAACGTTTAATATTGCTGATATTGTAAGAACCATAGATATCTGATTGCAGATTTGAATGGTAGATGTGTGCCTTTAGCTTTACCGAGGATAGATAAATTGTGTTGTTCAAAATACAATGTTATGAATCTGCGTGGTTGTATGCCTACTGGTCTATCAATAGATGTAACATATCAAACTGTCCAAACAAGATGAAGGCGAAGATAGGAGCTGACACGCCGAGACGCTGTTCTGATGATAGACTAGTCCGAAACTCAGATCTTTATGTGGCCTATCCGAAACTCAGATCTTTATGTGGCCTCTGATAGAGATAGGCCACATAGCACACACGGAATTAGCTAGTAGAGTCTAAGAGTGAGGTTCAACGGAGTTCCTTTCGCAGTTTCCGAAACATGACAGTGATCGTGGAATGCAGAATGTCATAGACCTTAAAGCGGAAGTAGACTATATGTCCTCTGAGCTTGAAGAAGATGCATGGTTCCAACCAGCTCCAGAACATGTCCCTGAAATGTGGCATAATAGCGGATATCTGCACGGCAAGGATGCAATATAGTTTCAAGAAGCCTGCTTCGGACAAGATGTAGACTAGGTCAATAGGTCTAGCATTGTAGTCGATTAGTAGTCTCGGCCACCAGGTGTAAGACTGTATCAAATTATGTTTATTTTTGATTGAGAAGATTAGTCTGCTATCAGAAGGTCAGATGCTGCAGGGGGTCGACTGGGTCCATTCTACCAATTATCAAGGTTAAAATAGTTGTTTTGTACTTCGATATACACATCAAGTATCAGTACAGTTGCCTGCTTTCATGAAAATGTACGGGATCCAATTGTCCAACAATCAGAAATCCAAAGAACGTTATTACCTAACTGGGGTACTAGAACTCCATAACTGAAGTAATCTTGGCTCGAAGGTTTGACAATCAAGTCTACTGTCAAGTTCGTATTAAACCTTTTCGTTCTGCTGGTGTTCGCTAGGTACAAAGAGATACAGCGTTTCAAGTGTACAGGATACAGGAAAACCAAAAGAATTAGAACCAGAGCAATTTGATTCATGTTTGATTGCTTTAAATTGAAGTCATTAGCACCAACATTTACCAATGCATTTTTTGATCTTTATTTTAAACATATTGAACGAACCCCCTGATGTGGTAATAGCTCTTTAACATTTACATTACTATTTTTCACAAGCAATATTTTGGCATTGTTTCTTTTCAAAGAACTCATCAAAGTTTCAGAAGAGAAACGATATGATATACATGTTAAGATAGGAATTCGAGATAAGGTGGTTTACTACTTAATACTCCTGTATTCACAAAGGCGAATTCTGCAAACTCTGTGGTTGCTTTTGTCAATTTTCATAACCTTTGGTAGGTAGACGCACCATTAATACACACATGCCTCTGACAAATATCCAAAGGTGGTAATATTGTGGCGAAGGGAATTCACGCCTTGCTGATATCCCGTCGAAGAGAACAGGCAAAATCTTACCTACAGGATAATCTTCAGTCCAAAGATGACTAATTTCCATTGGTACAAGGCGTTACAAAAGCCGGACAATCGTGCAGAGCGCTAGCATAGCTTTCATTGTATTCGTTTGAAGCCGGGCCAGCCACAGAGATAAGGCCAGTTTAACGTTTAAGAGTTGATTTACCTTAATAAATCAGGTGTGAGGGTGCTGACAGACAGGAATTTACTAGATTGTTGTCTGTAGGCTACACCTGTTATTGTCAAACAAATACACCAAAACCCTTCCCTTTCCCGAAAAGCAATAAACTTTTCTAACGACACATGGATATATCCTATCGGGTACACGGGGCTTCGGTTTAATCAGGCCGACAGCCAGACTTGATTGTTTTGGAGGGGCAAATAATATATCCGGAGAGGCAATGGTGTATGATGTTTAGTTAATTTTTTCATCCATCCCCCACTCATTTGCAAAGGGACTTTTGTTTAAAGTACCATCCAAAAGACGTATTTACCACATCCTGAGAGCATTTGAAGTCACGTGATGAACTTTATGAATGAACTGTACATGTTTGCTTTTCTTTGAAGTTATCATACATTTCTTCAAGCTTTCCCAAAGAAACCAAATATTATTTTTCTCGTTGACTTTCACAAACCTGTTTAATTTTAGTCTAGTCTGCTTTTAGGGTAGGAAGATATTACAAATTACAAACTCCCTTAATATGAACTAGGTAACATATCGCTCAGTTTAAACTCTATTTTTTGACTGACATATAAGTATTCAAAATTATAAACAAAAATCATAAATAAATATCAATTTTCGGCGCATAATCTTTCTTTAATAATGCAAATGTTATGTTACTTGTCTGTTATTTCTTTACAAAATAAGTTTGGCACGTTTGTGATTTGTAAATTGTGTCAGCCGTAAAGATGGGTGTTGATTTTTCTCAGGGTTATATACCAAACGTGATTCATGACGATTAAAAAGATGACACATGATTCAATGCATCAAAAAATGCGAAAAAAAACATAATTGGCCACTTTACTTTTCCTGTTTTTTGATGTTTTATAATCGTATAATAAATAACCTAACTTCAAATTATAATAGTCCGAATACACTGCACTCCTTTCTGTTTTATAAAAAACGACTATTCGTCGGCTGTGAAGCGAGAAATTTTATTCAATTGGTACATGCACTCCGTGATCGCTTTTGTTAATTCTTATAATTATTGGAGAGAAGACGCACCTTAGCAAAGTACGAAGCTTGCTGATAACTCGCGGAGGGTTTGACAGGGTCAGTCGTAAGTGAGTTTTAAACACAAGCTGTACACATTAAAATCACCAAGACAGTTTGAAATGTACCACTGCTCCCTCTACAATCATCATGGAGTGTTGCCTGTCTTCGATCTTGTGGCGAGGTGTTTTAGAAAAGAAACAATACAACTTGCAATTACTCTAAACGGTTCAATAAAGAGCCCGTTCTTCTTCAAGGGTCAGCTAAAATAATATAAGGACTCTATAATTAAAGATTGAAATACTCATTATTACATTAATTAAAGAAAAACTTGACCAGATGACCAAAATCAATTTGATATTGACGTTGTCATAGTAACCAATTGTTCAATATATATAATCAAGACTTTGTCCAAAAAAAATCAATGTGATGAACTTGTGTCCAGGCTTATCTCAACTATCTCCCTTTATTTGACCCATTTAATGTCACGTACATTTTAAGATCCTTCCTGGGTCGATTATCATGTAAAGATACGAAATGCTAGATAAACGTTCGTTATTAGAAGCGATTAAAGGGATACAGTCGTCTAAAGTTCGTATTTCATTGAATATTGAAAGCATATCATCGTATGTCCGAGATGTCGTTGACATTATTTCTAATACATCTTTCGAGACTACGGAGATTTTATATTTGTTCACTGATCCACTAATAAAAATCTGTACAAGCATGACAATTCTCGGCAAAATCGAGAGTAAAAGTAGCGTACTCCTCCAAAAAGAAGTACCATCAGGATTTCAAAAAAGAGTAAGCTCGAAAACTTGAAAATGGTTGTTAATCCATGAAGAGTTTTAATAAGCCTGCTGATCATTATAGATGTTTGAAACCATTTTGCTGATCATTATAGATTTTGAAACCATTTTGCTGATCATTATAGATTTTGAAACCATTTTGCTGATCATTATAGATGTTGAAACCATTTTGCTGATCATTATAGATTTTGAAACCATTTTGCTGATCATTATAGATGTTGAAACCATTTTGCTGATCATTATAGATTTTGAAACCATTTTGCTGATCATTATAGATTTTGAAACCATTTTGCTGATAATTATAGATTTTGAAACCATTTTGCTGATAATTATAGATTTTAAATCCATTTTGATGATCATTATAGATTTAGCTTAGCGTTAAGCATGGAATCGGGCCACTATGTTAAAGTTTTGTAATGCACAATAGATTTTGAAATGGTTGCTGAGCATTTAATATGGAATAAGCAGGTCGCTGTGCTAAAACTCTGTAATGGTATTGAAACGGTTTGTATGTAAACAGATGAAGCAAGATTTACGTCAAAATGACCAAGACTAGACAATACATTAGCAGTATATCACACTCAGATAATAACCGTATTGACTCGAGTTGACAGGGATCAATATAATATCTATTTTAGAAAGTGAAGAGGTGCTGGGAGATTGATTTGTAAACAGCTTTTATTGTTAAACAATGGCGATGCAATCATTGTGTCTGCTCGAAACATATCTTGCATTTTGATTCAACGAGGGCGTTACGAGGGAATGAAATTTAACCTTGGAAGCACGAGGATAATGTTCAGTTGATTAGACAAAGTTGTATAGTTGTACAGGTTTATTGATTTTCTAACAACAAACATAGAATCAATGATAATTGGATCGGTATGGTTTTTTATTTACGTTACATCACTAAATATATATTAAATACATTATGGGGGAAATTCTACTGTCAACTGAAACCCGGGCCTGTTAAGAATAGGGTAAGACCCAATATTAATGAGGTTTTAACTCATCTCTTGGATGCATTCTAGGAGAACGGAAATACCGGAATACCCTTGCCCGAATTTCTAACCTAGTTATGAGATTTTTGCTTGAAAAACATGCCCCCTCTGCCCCACACCCCCTTTGGCTTCGCCACTGACTTAGGTACGATTGGTTGAACGGATATTGAATCTGTCCCTTTAACGGTTATGATCTACATGTCTGATCTACATCCGAGATATAATATAGAAACCTCGGACAACTTTACAGTGTATATAGAGATTTATACGGTATTGAACTTGGTTTATAAGGTTAGTCCAGTATATAAAATAGAATTACCGCTCGTGATAAAACCATAGTGATATAAAGTAGATAAATAAAAGTTCCGGATAGTCTTGGAGATTCCTGATTTTGTCCATTATTGATGTTAGCAAAGCTCATGTTACCGTGTCTAAGTAAAGAATTGACATATAAATACCTAAGATAGAGGGGGGGTAGTTCAGTCGAGTTAAGTGTTAAGAATCAGGTGACGTCATTTGCATGATTACATCTGAAAAATGTTTGACGTCTGAGTTAGTTATTTCTTGAATTTTACAAAGCTCACAGAGGTTATAGATAATGGACGAAGAAGTTTAATCGGAAGCATCGGCGCGGTTTCATAAATTTTTTCCTGATTTTGTGGTATCTGAACCAAAGAAATCCATGACTTCGTTAGCCTAGATACCAAAATTATAGCTGTTAAATGAATATCTTTGAAGAGTTTTCATGAAGCGTATCTAGATGGCATCTCGACCGAGGTTAAGTGACTCTTGAAGTAAATGGATGTTTTTGTCATTAGGTAAATGGACGTATGTCGGGAATTCTAATAACAGTTTACTTAATGCCTTCTTCATAGTTAAAGATATATGATAATGTTTGGGCTATGCGACTGCGAATGAAATGAATGGAGTTTTACGTCTTAATTCTCTGCAACATGTGGGATAACGAAGGCGGTCTATGCGACTGCGAAGTTTACATGAATGTGTTGATGTTGAGATCGACCAGTCATTTTCCGGGATCTCAGAAACTTTTTCGAAGAATTGCAATATCACGTTGGTGAAGTTTTTCATATCGTATTTGAATCATTTTTGGTTATTTCATACTGGACAGCGATCTCAACAGTGACCTCAGAAATATTGACGTACGGATATTGTCTGATAGCCGCCAAATTGTGATACGACTTAGCCACCATTGATCATAAACGCAGCAATAAGCCAACAATGTTGGTTTTTGAATACAATGGCCTAATTTTGATATATATTTTACGTGTATTTTTGTCAATGAAGAAGTTTAAATATTTCAACCAGCAGTTCACAAATGTATATAGGCCAGTAGTAAAATTGGTAGTAAGTTAAGTGGGTCAGGATATCGTTTGGTTTTGTAATTATCAAAGAACGTCTGAAGAAACTAGGCCAATCAGTCAATCATTTTTTCTATGTGTGGTTTTATAATCATGGCACATGGACAAACATATGGAATTGTAGACTCACAACTATGTCAATAGTGGTCTCTTGTAAGTCGGTGATGATTTCATTAAGCACGATCACTACGGGAAAATGCCGCCAATTAAATGGATAATCCAGAGAATTTGGTTCCCGAGTTTCAATCTCCAGTGTCACTTGAATTTAGGCTTGAACAGAGGGTATGAAGTGGATAAAATGAGAATGTGAGGCGAAGTGACAAGGGGCGAATGGACATGGGTCGATAAGACACCTTAAGGACAAGTAAGATAGCGTAAAAGTGACAGAAAGTGACAGTCCATAAATCATACATCCAGGCACAGAAAATATGGTACGCTCTACCAGTGTAGAGGCTAGGATAATCAGGACACGTCCTTTCTGTTTCGGGACGATGATTGGGAAACATTTGCGTTTGTCATGGGTTCTCGAGCCTCTGTTGTGTTCAATTTCATGTAACCACCTTCTTATCTGAAGTTAAAGAGCCGTAGCTTAAGCCCCCTGTCTCCTCCTCTCCCACGCAATCAAGTGTCGCTACGAGTTCAATTTTCATGGGACCCCAAATACAACAGTGTTTTATCCTATTTGTTTCAAGTTGCTGCTCGAATACACATTGTTAAATACACCTATCCCCCGTCGCCTACGCTAAATTAAATAATTTATATTGAAAATGTACTAGAATACCTTTAATCAGTAACATAATGTACTATCCTCGATTATCTAACAACATGGACATTTACTATCGTAAATTTTTTAATAAGACTATTTAACATTTTCATTTGAACTAAATTTAGACACACTACAGAAACCAATTTACTATTACATGTACATGTACTCTCAAAATAGATTATGAACTCATTGCATTATTTAATAGTGCAAGCGGGCATCTATCGAACGAATTTATGTTTCGTGAAAGGGATTGTCAAATATTCATCAGATTTGAAAAGGCGAAACCCTGCATAGCGCACGCATTTAAAACACATTGAAGTCTGGTTCTATACGTGCTATATGATCGGGTCGTTGCTAAAGTTTCAAAAGAATATTATTAAATACCCTAAAAAACTTACGAAATATGATTGGAAATAGGTGGCTTCATTTCCAAACAATGAGGTTTCAATTCGATGAACAATAGCTTACAAATTCGTGGGTTTGGAAGTTTGTAAAGTCAAAACACCTTAAAGGAGGATGGAAAATTCGGAACTCCGTTTCCAACCTAACAACCTCTCATTAGAATAGCATATAGCTCAAATGTCTTGGGTTTGGAAGTTTGTAAAGACAACACCCCTATAATGAGGATGCTCCAATAAAATTCAGGAATACAAAGATATGTTTCCAACGCGATCATATATCTGTCGTAGTTAGGAAGTTTGTAAAGACAAGACACCTTAAATGATGATGTTCCAATTAAGATATTAAAATAATAACGTTGTCAAATTGGTGGTTTTAAAAATACAGAGATACATCATAATACTCGTTACACCCTACAGTTATACAGAGATAATTAGATTGATATGATGTATTTATTATCCTTTCATCTGCCAGTGGCTCACCTAGACGAGTGAGGGCCCGTGGACATAAGTGGGGCCCCTACCTCGGGAATTTATTTTTAAGATATGCTCTCCTGCATTCTCAGACTCCTCTGTTAGTCAATTTAATACCTGTTAATAGAAGATATAAATAATTCTCAGTCTGTAGTTAATATTTCACTCATTTTTTAGATTTTGAATTTCTTTCTTGGGGCTCGTGAACTTGGTTCAACCAATGGATGAAAAGGGTCTAGTCGTCCGGATGGGACACTAACCGCTTGCGCTACCGACTGTGCACTTTAAAAAAACCTCGTCAGTTTGAAATTTAAAAAGACTCGGCCAATGCTGCTGTCCTGGCCTTACTTATGTGAACACTCTGAAATGGTTGCTGACTTGAAAACCCCAACCGCAGAGTCCGGTTTAAGTTCCAGTTGCCAACCTATTTTGATGAGCTCGCAAGAATTCTTGACTCGTGGTCTTAAGTGTGAAATATTCGACCTTTAAACAATGGTACAAGGTATTTGGGGTGACAGTTCTTACAAACCTTGTAAATATGACCTTTAAAAACATAACATGAATTAGATAATATTTGAAAATTATGACTATTATGACCTTTTGAAGACACAGATTATTTTTGTGTATCTTATTTCCGCGAGATGCCATTTGTGTTTGATCGAGAGGGACAAAATCAATATGGAATTTTGCGTCAAGTTTATGATTTTGATGTTAAAAGACACTGTTTTTGATTGTGAGGGACTGGTTGCTGGGAAATCACCAATTAAACAAGACTACAAATAATCCAATCCAAAGAGACATAACCAATTAAACAAGACAATAATTCAATCTTAAAGGCGAATAATCAATTAAACAAGACTACAAATAATTAAATCTTAAAGGGAAATAACCAATTAAACAAGACTACAAATAATTCAGTCTGAAAGGGAAATAATCAATTAAACAAGACTACAAATAATTCAGTCTTAAAGGGAAATAACCAATTAACAAGACTACAAATAATTAAATCTTAAAGGGAAATAATCAATTAAACAAGACTACAAATAATTCAATCTTAAAGGGAAATAATCAATTAAACAGGACTACAAATAATTAAATCTTAAAGGGAAATAACCATTTAAACAAGACTACAAATAATTAAATCTTAAAGGGAAATAATCAATTAAACAAGACTACAAATAATTAAATCTTAAAGGGAAATAATCAATTAAACAAGACTACAAATAATTCAGTCTTACAGGGAAATAACCAATTAACAAGACTACAAATAATTAAATCTTAAAGGGAAATAACCAATTAAACAAGACTACAAATAATTCAATCTTAAAGGGAAATAACCACTGAAACAAGACTACAAAACATTCAACTTTCAAGGGAAATAACCAATTAAACAAGACAACAAAACAGTCAATTTAAAAGGGAAATAACCAATTAAACAAGGCCACAAAACATTCAATCCTACAGGGAAATAACCACTGAAACAAGACTACAAAGCGTTCACTCTTAAAGGGAAATAATCACTGAAACAAGACTACAAAGCGTTCAATCTTAAAGGGAAATAATCACTGAAACAAGACTACAAAGCATTAAGTTTTCAAGGGATGTAACGTATAAACAAGACAAAGTATCCATTACAAAGCCACAACAACTGGAAAAGACTTCAAATTCCTATTTTTATTGATAATGGATTGTTTTGTGTTTTTCAGAAATGCAATGTGTCGATGGAGAATCCGAATTGAATCCCAGTCTCGTAGTAAAATAGTTCAGATAAGGACAGTTGATATGAACCTCCCTATTCACGAGAATAACTGTACTGGATCGTATATCAAAGCTTATGACGGTAGGTCTCTGCAATTTTCCAATTTCTCAGTAACGTAGTTCATTCATAACTGCAAAAGTCCAAATACTGGTTCTGCTGGTTGTTTCAGCAAAGTTATCCATCCCAGTCCGCCCGAATAGCATGAAACGATGATGCCACGGTCAGTACTTTCGAGAGTAGGCTTTAGGTCGGCATTCAAACCTTTTCCCGTTTAGTGATATGTATCCTTTATTTTTCAGGTCAGTACAACTCAGCACCGCTTCTAAAAACATGGTGTGACGATTCGACCATATTTTCAACAGGTGCCTACGTCATTGTAGAGTTTCATGGTGGACATGTTTCGTCACGTGGTTTCGCTCTTTCCTTCCACGAGGTGGATATGTGTAAGTTCAGATTTTGGATTTCGATAAACAACTGAAACGCCGGACTGAGAGTGTCGCAGTCGCAACTGAACTCGAAGAACTTATTTAGGATTCATTAATTATTGGGGGGTTACCGACTTCATAATTCATTTATCTCTTATATTTACCCGTATCATCTTCCAGAATGGGAATCAGACGTAATGTTATTCTACAGTTAGAAACAGAAAGATGAAAGAGTAATAAGATTTACTGCTCTCAGACGTAAAAAAACATTCCATTTTATTGCAATCATTATATTTCACTTCACTTCATTTCCAGTTTCTCATAAATGTAAAAGCGGAGAAATACAGAAAATAGACGTTACTCAGACGCCATTGGTTGTTACCATTCCGGATGAAGATGCTTTTAGAAAAGGGTAAGGCAATTCATCAATATTATTACTATTATTATCCTTTTACAACAAGTCCCATTAATTTTTCATTACTCGTTATCCAAACGTGTTGCCATGTATTTAACATTGCTTATATACAAATAATCTAAGGGAGACAACTATAACATTAGATGATTCAGAACAGCGTTCAATGCAACGGTAAACACATTGACACAGGATGGACTCTCGGAAGAATCGGTCAGAATTTGTCTTACTCTGAAGGGATTCGAACCTATTGCACCTAATCACCGACGAAAAACCAGTTTTTTCAACGACTCAACTATTCCACTACCGTCAGTTTCAGATCTGCTTAAATGAAATATGCAACTGGATTTGTCACCTCACTTCGACATTCCTTTGGAACCTTTTCAGTGAATCTTACTCTATTTAATGATATCTTATCTATTTCTCAGAAATGAAGATTGTCAGTGGTTGTTTACCAGTAATAAAATGTACAGTAAAGTTGTAGTAGAGTTGGATGAATGGGTGATAAACTCCCCTGATGATTTCTGTAACCAGAGTTACATTTCCTTCCATGATGGTAAGTCCAAAGGTCACGACATCTTAAAATTGCTTGAATATATTTTGAGTTTACGTTCGAAGATGTGGTGGTTTATTCAAGCCGACCCATGCCAATTCCGTGATTATTACAACAACTTTGAATAGATTGGATAACAATTACCACATACATCCAATGCATTCGTGAATTCCTTCTTTTAGCTGTTCCTTGACTATCTGCATATGATTATCTGAACCCACTGACTTACGGGTCGCATGTGATACTGCGGAAACATACCCTTTGAAATTACTACCAGTTATCAGGATGAAGTCATTGTAAAACCAACAACGCTTTACAATAACATTACAACAAGTGATTGAAAATTAGTTTGGATAGACCATGATAGCTTTAATTAATTTCAATTTTCTCTTTATAACTTCCAATTAATGCATTCATTTTTTATTTTGCAGGCGATGGTTCTGAAAGTTTAGAAATTTTAAAATATTGCCATAGTGATCAACCATTCCATAAACTAGTGACGTCATCAGATATGTTGTATATACATCTCCATGGTAACTGGTCACGTGCAGCAACCAAACTACCCTCAATAACTTTAAAATTACATTCGACGAAAATCAAAAGTAAGCATTGACTTTGTTGTCTGATAACAAGTTGCCTGATGATCGGAAAACTAAAGCCCTGTCCATGTAGATTACGTTCACGATCCCTTAGTACCGGAATTCTTAAAAGTTATCTTGGATTTTCCCCTATCATTTGCATACATCATGGCGTCTTCATTGGTTTGATATGTAGCAAATTAGTAAATTATAAATATAAATTTCATATCATATAAGTTACAGGTTAAAGATCCATATACCGTTAGCAAAATTAATTTCCCTTATCGCACATTGTATATACAACGGGATTTGGTTCGGTGATCTCCATCATTCGTAATATCCAGAATTCCCAAAGAAACTGTTTATTTTGTTTCAGATCCAGTGGTCGACTGTCACACCAGTCTTCAAACTACTGTAGTTGGTGATACGCCAAGCTTTATAGTTTATCCTACCGGAGATTTAACCACAGAGTAAGTTAAACATTTTATTAAATATGGTTTATATCATGGCCTTATGAATTATTAGGGAGGGGGGGGGGGGGAGAGGGGGGTCTCACAGCATCGGGCATTTAAGACGTCAATGATAATAAATTTGAAAGGGGGAAAGACTGAGGAGCAAAGCCGATAACGTCACTGGGTTTACGAACTGAAACTGGTGACTCACTGATAATAAAACCATAAAGAGATGCCAATTTGGAATAATATCCCGTGTTTCCGGTAGCGTTTTCCAGATGACAAAGTTGGCCAACTTACTCATGAATAGGAGCTCAAGATCAACTAGGTTTCTGTTTCAGATATTGTTTCTTTTCCAGGGAAGAGCTATGTCCACTGCAACTCTGGTCAAAAGACAGAAGTAAAACAGTAAGAGTTGATATCGTGGGTTCCAGCGAAGGGAACGTCTCATGCCAAGATTATCTGCAAGCGTACAATGGTGAGTGTTATTTTTCGTCGACAAATACAATCTGCCTACCATGTCATTCTAATTCTAGTTATTTTTTCGGTTTATATTCTTCGCGCATTTCACAATTTGAATCTCAAATAACAAAAAAATCCAAAACGAAAAAAGAAAAGTGTAGATCAAATAGAAGCCATTAGGGCGAATAAGCAATAATCTATGTCAGTTCTTTGAAAGTGAGACTGAGTTTAAGATACCCCCCGCCCCCTCGCAAGTTTTGTCTACCATTATATTTTTTCTTCAGATTTGGGCGACGTTGAAGAGATACAATACACTTGTCTATATGATAAACCAGCGTACATGAATCCCCATCGTATGCAGATACAAAACACTACAAATGATGGTCGAGTTGTTCTCAAGGCTTATACTGTCGGTAAGTAATAATATCTCCCTCCCCTCTATCTGCCTTACCCAGACTCGATGGAGCATTGAGAAAGCAGAGATGTCCCGCACATAAGCAGGTTGGTGATAGTATGAAGAGCCTATGGGGACAAACTAGACCTTTATTTTACAAGGGTCTGAATTATGCCCGTTTCACCAAAGTTACAAGGTCCTGTCCATAGATAGGAATATCAAACTCCATTTGATTTTATCTATTTTAAGGTCGTCCATGTGATGGTATAACGTTAGAGAAGTGGGCTGAAAATGATAAGAAGAAGTCACTAGAGATTCTGGGAATAAAAGATAGCTACGTCAAGTGAGTAAAAATGTCAAAGGTCAAAATGTCATATGACATGATACGACACTCTTGAACAGTTCATAATTATGATGTGTCTTATGATCGAATAGTATCAAAGTCAAAATGGGTGCATATTTCGGTTTCTGGGTTCTTGTTTGTGTTTAGAACGGAAGAAATGGTCTATAAGATATGTGAAAACTGAAACGCCGACCCACAATTCTGTGGTCTGTAATTTAAGACGTCGAGGAATGTGACTTCCGGAAAGTGATACTGGCAGCTTGATCTGAGTTCTATTATCTGTGAAAGGCAAATTGCATCTTTCAGTACCACGAACTGAGCTCCATTAGCTGGGAAAGGCAATAATGTACCCCTAAAGGGAGATATTACACTACTGTGTACCTTTGTCATATTAGTCGGTAAAGCGAATATTTAGACGACAATATCCCTTTTACTAATTGTTATTTCCTCTTTGATATTCTAGTAATGGGTATTGTAAATATTTACTAATGAGTGAACAAGAGGATGAAAAAATAAAACTCTTTGTAAATGGATCTTTCTATGATGACGATAACGTAGATACTGAGTGCGAGAAAGATTTCGTTGCTCTTTATGATGGTAAGATTAATCTTTTTATACTTGGATTGAGGAGGATTCAAACTTAGCTGTCGATATAACTTCCTGACCTCTCTGAGACTTCTCAAAATACCACTGTTTTGTCCGTAATTGTACCTGGAGGTACACAAAACTTTCCAAGAAGTTTTGAAAAAGAACTGGACATCAAATCCGCTCTTGCATAAATGGGATAAAAATCCGTCCTGTACGTGCGTTGTCTCAAGACGTTTGCTTAATGTCAACGTCCATATCCCTTCTTGTATTGATTGACAGTTGACCCATTTAAATTGCAGGTGATAATGAGAAATCACCAATGATTGCTAAATGGTGCGGAGGCTCAGTGCCAGATGGTTTTCACAGTACTGGACAACAGATGCTTGTGATCTTCAAATCCGATCATCAGGGACGTCAACATAAAAACAACTATGATCTTCAGTATATAGCTTATAAAGGTCAGTATAGAGAATGCACGTGCGTAACTTATAATGATTTTCCCCAACCCTATTCGACCATTGTTATCTAAAACTATCACAGAGTTATTTTCTCCTTTTTTTTTTATCTAAATAATAAATCTATATTCTTTTTCAGAAATGTGCAGTCGATTTACCATTCCATTAAATGCCACGTCATCCAAACAGAACCTGTCCTCGCCAGGCTTTCCTGATTATTACCCACCGTAAGTATTTCAAAGAATTATCCTATTGGTGCAGGATGGCTTACCAAGTTACTCTTGCATGTGATGACGCTTTATGATTTTCAACATCGGTATATAGTCGTTAGGGTGATACAATGAACCGAGGCCCTGCTACGTGTGCGCACAATAAAGATCCAGTAACACGGCGTTGTCCGACATTCATTCATCCATTATTTTTCAGTGACTCGTTGTGTAGTTGGTCAATCCGGCCGTCAAGTGAAAACCATTACATAGTGTTTCAACTACTGAAAACCCATCTCGGACCTCACTGTAGGTCCTTGCTTACTGCATATCAAAGTAAGTATAGCACCCTAGTCATACGCCTAGGAGATCGAGGAGTTGGGGATTTTGTCAAATTGTTAAGCGGTCAAAATAATTAATTATTACCATGAGCGTAAAAAACTATTTTGGAATATTTTGTTCGGTCGTTGACCTAAGATATCTTTATTTGGTTACTTGGGCTACAGACCCTTTCTAGAAAAGAAGTAAGGATACTCAACTCTCTTCTAGAGCACAATTCCGTAGCTGATTTGTTTAAATTCGCAGCCTAACGCCCGGATTGCCGACCCTCAATGTATACTATTGGTATATTGTTCCAGCCATTTCATTTAAAATAAAAAGTCGTTTTCATATTGTAATTTTGAACTTCAGGCAATGAAGATTCCGAACATTCGACGATAGATCGGGCTTGTGAAGATGAAACGCCGACATTAAAGAGCAGCGCCGGTGCCATGGAAATTGAGTTCAGATCAGACAGCTTTTGGAATGTTGGAGGATTTTTAGCAGAGTTTTGGGAAGAACCCATTCCAGGTTTGAATGCATGTTTTTGTTTTGGTACTTATAAAGAACCATTTGGACAACCAGATATTGGGGCGATAAACAGGGCAATATTCTTCTCATTGCACACTGCAGGGTGTTACTCGTCTGGATTGAGCCAACGGAGGGGCAAAGGGAGGACATGCCTACATTAAGCCAACGGAAGACAAATGCCAAGACAAATGGAGGACGGAAAACTTCATTTTATTTATACTATTAATTTTTTTGTGAAGCATTTATGTTACTTCATTTCAGAGCCAAAATCAGAGCCTAAATCAGAACCCGAATACGAGACAAATCCAAAGTCGGAACCCAATTCGGAACCCCGAGTTGATTCCGTAGAGGATAAGCCTAAGGGTGGTTGTGTTAAAGTGACAGTATACAGTATATATGTTTATTGCTTATTAACATTGTTCCATTACTTCAGCTGACAATGCTCTGGTTTAGTGTGTCTTTAAATTATTATCAAATTCTTTCTTCATCAAACATCCATCATTGATCACGCGTAATATGGTGCAGGAATCTCGTGTATGTGCATTTCGTGTGCTTTTATCGTTACGGAAAAGTGAAGATAGTGCAACTCAGGGACATAGATTCAGATAATGTAAATAACTGGAAATGAACTGCGAGTGCCTGAACTTTGTATTCCAAATGTTCGTGTGCGTACATTCTGAAACTTACCTTGAGCACCTGTATTCTTTCCTTTTGCATACACGCGCGTGTCCATTTAAACGCATGATTTCTGCAAGTGTACATGTGTTTACTCTCTGTGAATACCAGTGTTAGATGAAAAAGTGCGGTGTTATGATTTTAGATGCATATATAAAAAAATATATATAGGTCGTACGCGTTTTCACACGAGCATAATGTAACTCAAATCCTTTCCTTTGTATTCATTTAAACGCTTGATATCTACGAGTCTGCATGTCTTTACTATCTGTTAGTCGTAAAAAATGCGGTGTTATGAAGCATATATGAAAAACGAACAATATAGGTCGTACGTGCTTTCACACGTGTATAGTCAAAGTTGCTTCTGTATACATAGCGTTCCTTATAGAGTTGCGGGAGGTTTTCATCATTCTGTTTATCAGAATGTCGACTGATTGACAAGAGAAGATGGAGTAGGAATCCTGTCGAACCGTTGTGTGTAAGATTACTTTATTGTGTCAGGTGATTCAAAGGGAGAGTCATGATAAACTTTAGTCTTTGGGCGCTTATTATGGGTAATACATGTGACTTTGCGATACAAACGTTGTGATCGCATGCGCCATACATATGTGTGTCCAATCATTCTATTGGTGTGCACACACTTCGCCAAGTGCTACTTTTTTATTTTGATTTTCCAATGTTCTTATGAACTTTGAGCTTTTTTTTGTGACGTCATAAATTTTACTGAAATGCGTGAGACTTTGAGATAAAAGGTTTTAGAGGGATGGAGTATGGTTATTTTGGGGGTATTTCTAGGTTAGTGTGGATTTTAAATGCGTGTTTGCAAATCGTAGCAAATTCCAAGTTCGAAATAGCCTGAGAATTTATTTGAAAATCTCAGATTCGGTTTGCGTATGTAGTTGGTGCTTTACTTTGTAAATATAAAAAAAAATGTAGTACGTCTTAGCAAATTGTGACCCAAATGCCACTTTTGCAGCAAAAACTCCAAGAATTCCAAATTTCCTGGAATATTCCTGGCAGACCTCCGACTCTGCGTAATTGTTGTTGGTGCTTATCTTTGTTAATATAAAATTTGTATATAATGAAATATTATTTATATTCCTCCCGCCACTGCCTTGTACATCGATCATCATTCATTACCTCGTCTTTTATACTGTTTTCTTTCGATTGCTTGATTCTATGTTTGTCAAGAGTTATTGCCCTTGTCGGGTGGGTCTGGTTGAAAAATTGCCCTGGTTTTCAAAACGTTACGCAGTCTGATTAAACTTAGAAACTTTCGTTTTTTATTAGCTTATGTTTTTAATATAGCCACTTCGGTTGGGGTCTAAAGACTGGCCACTTGAACTTTTGTCAAAAAAACGTTTGACCTGCTTTAATCAACAGCACTGGCATTTTGTGAGAGAGAGAATGAATTTGATTGGATAAAGGTTAGGTTAAAAGGTTACTAGACGAATGTTTAAGAGGCCAGTCTTTAGGCCCTAGCTGAAGTGGCTATATCAAAAATAAAAGTTAATTAAAAAACGGAACGAAAGTTTGGTTAAGTTTTGATTAGACTTGCCGTTACGAAGTAGATTTTCTTGATGTGTTCAAAAACAGTCTAACTTCCCTAACTAACATCCTGGAGATGTCTAAGTGTGGATTCGAAGGGCGTAAAACTCTATTTCATGTGAACTCCGTGTTCACTGTCCCCTTCTCTTATGAATTTTTAAAAAAATACTTGTTTTGTTGTTAAAGGTTTTTGAAAATATCTCGTTTGGATCTAAAATGATGAAAATACTGGATAATTTATGAAATTTGTTAATTGATTGATATGAATAAAGTTATGTTAATAAATTCACGTTGGCAAATTATAATTATTAGATTATTTTACGATAGTAAGGACATCCTTTCACTTAACAGATGAAGCAATCGGCAGTTTCCGTGTAGCTGAATCTCCCTCGAGAAGATTTCGTTGAGTATTCTGGTATTTGGACATAGCTCCGACAAACAATCGCTGCTATTTAATACCGTGATGTGTCGAAGAACGCTATGGGAACCTTCACTGCAGACCGTTTGATTCAACAGATGATACAATCTTGGCGATTTCCGTAAAGCTGAATACATGTTGCAGAACGCTAGTGGCACTCGGCAGTTTCCGTAAAGATAGATCTATGTTGAAGAATACTGTATGATCCGCTACGATGGACCGCTAGCAGGTAAAATCCTCTATGATTATCTTCCTTGGGGAAGTAAATGTTCAGGAATTACAGCGATTAACGCAATTCGATTGGTACAAAGGGATTCTACCATCCAATGAAAACCTTTCATTTAGATAATTTTCAAATTAACTGAAAATATACGGGACATATTCAATTTATATATTCGATATCATTTTCGTTGTAAAATTTGATGAAGAGTTGCGCCCCTTGATTTAAGACGCTTTTATCGAATTACCTCCCTTGAACTTTTAACTTGTTAGATTTCCATACGAACCTCGCTAGTCAACGTGATAGCATCATCTTATTGAATTGATTTCATAAAAAACAGAGATGAGTCTAAAGCGTGTCGGAATTGAAAACTTCATCAGGATTCTTTGGAGGCTTTCAGCGGGATCAGGGCTGACTTTTTTCAACGAATTGGCCTCTTCGAATTATAAAGAAAAAATATATCAGCCTGAATCGGTTGAGTATAGGTAACTGTGAAGGCTCTAGAAAATCCAAATCTCCGAAGGGTCAGAACTGCTCTATCCACCTTCTGAACGGGATGCGAACATATACAGTAGATCTTGTCGTCAACCCAGGTTGCGAAACTTAGGGTGTAAAATTCCGTTTTATTTGATTCATTATTACCCTTAATAGAAACAATGAAACATGTAGTGCTTAATTCACTGACTTGTATTTGGTGTTATTTTTCACAAGTGATACCATGTGTATCTCACAAGACACGATCACGTTGTGGCTATTTTTAGTAACGGAAATGACAAATACCTCTCTAATTTCAAATAGTTTCTAAAAATACCAGAAACATTTTGACCAGATGGGCAGATTACCTCTGATCTAAATTTTATATCATGTGAGTTATTCGAAAGGAAATATTCCGTCATTTGATTATTTCTGCTGTATTAAGTTTTATTTATTTTCAGTGGGTTAATTCAGGCATTCAAATGATTTGATCTACCGTTGTTCAAAATTAGAATAAAGAAAAAAACAAAAGAAAATCTTGATCTCCATTCTGATTTTAATAGATCATGGCAAAGGGATTTACCTACTGAAAGAACGCAATGACATTTTTGACCGTATTAAAAATTGAATAGAGCATTTGATTGGTTGGATATGTTAATGGCCTCAAACCTTAGATGAATAACAATTGCTTCAGATCATGGATGACAAATGATGTAACCTACGAAAAAAAACGGGAAACGAAAAATCTTGCTCTGCATTTTAACTAGCTTGAAGTGATTCCACATTTAAATGAATGTAATTCTGAATGAATGTTAGCTATATTACGTTTTAGAAATCTGTGGTATTTTCAAGGTCCACTTGAGACTTTTCAGGTGTTAAACAGCTTATTAAATGCACTTGAAATCGACCACGGTTATGTTCAATTTGCTCGTTAAACGCCAATGAAGATATTTAAGTATTCTGGTACTTGGTCAAGTAGCCGGAGATGGAACTCTGGAATTGACAGGTAATTTCTGGTTCTGACAATCATGTCACTCAATATAGAGTCATATTAGAATAAATTTAATGCCATAATTTCATAAAAAAACTTCTGCGGGAAATATTGCAGGGCAATAACATGGCAATAACTTTCTGTCGGATTTTGATTCTCAAAATTATACAGACCAATAAAAGGTGCTTCGATTCGAGGCTTATGATTTTAATGAATCACGAATGCTTAATGAATTTTGTGCCATAATTTCATGCAAAAAGCCTTCAATAATAGAGCAATATATTGTAGATATTTGTGATTTCGGGAAAGGGAGGATTTAACTCCAAAATGTGCAGGAATATATACGTCAATTCGAAATTGGACGCGGACCATATTAGATTACGACAAAAATTATCTATAATAAATTTAATGCCATAATTTCATGAAAAACTTCTGCGGGAAATATTGCAGGGCAATAAAATTGCAATAACTTTCTTTCGGGGTTTGATTCTCCAAAATGTACCGGAATCGATACTTCAATTCATTATTGGAAGCGGATTATTTAATGATACCACAAAAAGCTTTAATAATGTCAAGCACAAATTCTATGTCATGATATCACAGAAGAAATTCTTGTGGACAATTACATAGCAAGAACTCTTTTCAAGGATTGTACAATTATTGGGTTTCAGGTTCGATTCTCTGAAATGTACAGGACTTAGATGGAACCGATATTCCATTTAGAAATTGGAAGCGGATTATCTAAGATTACCACAAAAATAAAGCTGCAATTATGTCGAGCTCAGTTGTTTATTTACGTTAAAATTACATTCTATTTCTTTTCTATAAATAGGCTCCGTAAGTTTCGAATGACGTAAACTTCCGTTTTACGACTTCCGGATACGAACCAAAATGGTTTACTTTTTTGCCATTGGTTGTACGCATCGTACAGGCGATAAACAAACGTGTAGTTTGATCTGTGTTTCGATTGATCGTCTGCACCCTTAAAACTGAGGGTCAAAGATTTTTAGTTTGCGAGATTAAACAGAAAATGTCATATTTGGATACCAAACTGTGTGAAAGTTGATATTTTTAAAACTTTCCTTATAAGTCGAGACTGGATTATTTAACCACTTACGTACTCAGTAGATGTAGCCTGCATTATCCAGACTATAGTTTTCATATACTAGATGTTACTGTCGGGTGGTAGATGACTTTTAACTACCGAAAACTTTACCACGAATTACACCGTTGATCTGAATTTGAATCCGTTAAAAGTGATTTTTTCGAAAAGAAGGCTAGATCTAGCATTTTGAAAATAGTTACCAATACAAGTCAGAGGGGCTCACGTAAAAAATAGGTGCTGCAGACTGTGCGCGTTAAAGACTAGAATGAATTCTGAAAGAGCAGATTATGTCACTATCTTGGCAACCTTTCCCTCATTGGAGGGACTGGAGGAAAAAAGCAGGCGGCTAAACTCATTGCTGACAAACTGAAGTTTTGCACAAAACGGTGATGAAAAGTAATCAAAAGTGTTACACAATACAAAATCACATGTTCGAATGATATTTCTAAATCAGTGCCCTTTCTTTTTATACGGCGCCAAAATTCACACCAGATATCATGACTAACACCTCCCTCGCGCTTCCCGCCTTTATATTATACCAAACGACATTTCTTATAATATCCCATAAGGTCGTCGGGGTGGCACGAGCTACATACCTTAACAACCATTCCAAGTATCACGCGCTGGGTTAGAAACGGCGGGAACTAGCTGCAGTAGAATACAATAGTTTGATTGTTTGGAATTATCTCGTCCTGGAATTGAATTCTGATTATTTCTTGGAGTGGAATATAAATTTGGAAACAAAAAATCGGTGAGTTTAAATAAATTTAATTTGTTTTTTTCACGAATTGGTTTTCAAATTCCTGATAATGAAATAATCTCAGATTTTTTTTAAATTGAAAACTTGACACTTCTTACTTTTTATATTCATAGAGATGCATGCGATGGATTTTTACGTGTTTCTTCGACGTAACGCACAACACAAACAATCTTTTAAAATTGGTCACTTGGCATGTGTTAAAATATTCTCTCAATGCCGCACCCAGACCCGTAGCTATTAATGAAAACTTAGATAACTTAAATGACTTGCTGAGTCGCTATAGTTGAGCCCCCTTCAAAATATCTGCCCCTCCCCCCCCCCCCCCCCCTTCTAGCTATGGACCTATGCCACACCTACATGAAAAGGCAAAAATGAGATGTAACACACCATACCAATTTCTATGCCGGTTTCATGGTTTCTTCGGCTGAATGACAGCTTTGTTTCGCTGAAACCTAACCAATTTACAATGAAGTTCATGAGAAATGCGGTTATGGGATTCATTTTTTTGAAATCGGTTAAAGTGATTGACCGATTTGATGACTACAAAACTACAAGCCTGAAAAGGACGTAAAACTCTTATTTCATTTCTGACGACCTTTATATTAAATATAGAATCATTAGAGGAATATACCATGTGCAATCGCATGTCAAAAATCGACTGACCTGGGGCTCGAAGATTTTATAAGCCCGATCAGAAGCAAAACAGAAGGACATTAAATTCAAATTTATTTCTTCGTTTAATCAACTGTATTAAAATATTGGCCCGTCTGCAAAAACATGTCAAAAACCGTCTTGATCTAGGACTCAAAGTTTTTATAAGGAGTCCTGTCACAATCTGGTCTGAAGATTTGGTTTCATAAATATTGTTTAAATTTAGTCATTCATGGTTTGATTCCGAGGGTATGTTTTGACAACTGGAAGAAACGTGGTTTTAGAAATTCCTTCTCGGTTTTCAACTTTAACTTGGAATATTTCTGTAACTTGCCAGCGGTCATCTCGACATATTTTAAGAGGATCATTGTCTTCAGTATAGCTTTCATCTGAAATTACATCTGGCATCGTCGTAGAAAAAAATGTGGAGTGCATGCTGTGATTGGCATAGCGACAGGCGGAATTCGTGAGCATTTCTGTATTTTTTGACTGACTGCTCATGGGGAAAGATGACCAATCTCTTGAAATACTGAGATCATGAGAGCTCTTACGTCAAACTATCGCCAGTTGCACATTTTCTACTGTCTATCGAATATTGGATCTGAAGTCCCCCCCCCCCCCCCCCCCAAAAAAATAATTACTGAGTCTTACACCTATGGTACAAATTAACCTATGGTACGGTTACACACCTATGGTACGGTTACACACCTATGGTACGTTTACTCCTCTGGTATGGTTACACCTATGGTATTGTTACACTAATGGTACGAATTTACCTATGGTACGGTTACGCCAATTGGGCACTTACGCTTATGGCACGGTTACGCCTATGGTACGGTAATGCCTCTGGTATGGTTACACCTACGGTATGGTTACACCTATGCCTCCGTCGCACCTATTGTAGGGTACGCTTGGTCAAATTGGTGATTGTGATTTAATTTCCTTATCTTTAATGATTGAATCACTCGTGGGCTACTTCATAGTCCTGTTGGTTTCGTTTTCAAAATCATCTGCCATGAAACCGCAGACGATCAAATTGTAAGTGTTCTCAGATCTCGCGCCAAAACGTGACTTGTACATCTTCCCGCCGTGAAACTGTTGCTGGTCGGCCGGAAATGAAAACAAAGTAGTTCATAATGCCCCGCCCCAATTTAACTACAGAATATATCACCGAGGTTTATTCGTGTATGATAAACTTATAATAAACTCTATGATAGATATAATAATGACTTCAAGATGACGCACTACGTCATTGTTACTCTTTCACATTTGGTTGAAATATTACGCGCTATTTTTAGTCCGTCTGTACTTCGAATATTTCCCGCGTTTCATTTAATTGGGTAATTCGGGAAAAGAATGCTGTTTGGTCTATAGAATTATTATTATTTATTTATTATAAATTATTAATATTATGCTTTAGAACACTTCACTCCTTTAAAGAGTTGGAAGAGGGGTCCAAAAGATCTCCGCCTATCCCTGAAACAAACTTTTCGATTTTTGTATTGTTCATTGCTTTTTGATCCTTCGAAGTCGGCTCTTACTATCATTGAGAAGCAGAATTCGCCAAGGGTTGGATTGTTCACCCACCAACAGGGAACGTGAGCTGGGATTTGACCAGGTTATTTTGACTTTCCCGAACACGTGTGATAAAATATTACTGAGGAAATCTCTCTCTGTTCTGTCATCAGTCAACTATTTCTAGGCGTGAATTGCGGAAACAACGTATTTAAGCTCTTAAATGTCAGAACCATGACCAAGTTTTCCAATATTACAACAGATAAATCTCACGGACATAGGATTAAAAAAACTACAGCTTCAGGTCCGTAACCAACCCCATGTGCCAAGAGGGGCGGCCGCATATGCATGGGGGGCAATAGCCGATAGAGACTGATTTCAACTTCAATTGAGAATTTGTTCGAATTTTGCAGGTTACGGGCTTGAACCCACAGTCCATGAAGGCAATTAAAAGGGTTGTTACAAAGTCCTTTACCACGCCGTTAAAACCAATGATGACATCTTCTGTCACAACGAAAGTCGGATTTTAGTTCTGATAAACGATACGGGTCAGTAAATTTGAATAGAAACCGAGTAAAACGTTTAGATCAACTGGTTTTATACAAAATATTCAAATTAAAACCAATGCCATGAAACGGCACTTGGATAACATATCTTTTTGACCTTCATTATTTGACACAGCAAACCCCAAATAACATTTTAAATGATACGGGTCAGCAAAATTCGATTTGACTTTAGAATAAAAAACTGAGTGAAAGGTTCAGGTCAACCGGTTTTATACACAGTATTCAAATTAAAACCATTGCCATGAAACGCCGTACTAGAATAACTTAATGTTTTGACCTATTTCATTATGTTTTAAAACAGGGTACACTAGAACTACAAAGGGATAATTTTCTAAATAAAACAGAGTTAACACAGAATTTCTATATAAAAACTGTATTATTGCCATGGAAAATAAATAAACCGTATTCAGTCCAGATGGTCTCAATATGCCATGTTAAACTATAGCCGTATTAGATATGCCAAACTAACACCCTTTAGTTAGATTCCATCATCACCCCATTGTCTCGAGTACTACCAAAATTCCAATTGAAACCTCGAAGAATTCGTCAAAGACATGGTACATGTAGAACCCCCAGGCCGAATCCAATAAATTCCAAGATAAAACTTGGTCGCAGGAAATTCCAACAGGCAGAGACTGCTGCAAACTTACCTGATGGTCATCTCGTTAAAGGTTATTTTGAAAGTCTCTTAATAGAGGGCTTGAAATCGAGACCTTAAAATTGTCATGTGTCAAAAGGATCACATTTTCATGGGCCATATGAAAAATGTTGACTTTTCAACACATCCATTTCTCTCACCGAAATCTACACTTATCTTGTCATTACTGGACAATCGAAGATCAAGAAATATCACCGAGTCTCAAGGGAGCAGAGAATACCAAGATTGCTTTGATATCTCCAGGAGTATGTACACTATTATTATTACACGTGTTTTACACGTCTGTATGAATAGGTTATTGGGTAACAGTCGAACAAGCTCATAAAGATGATGTACGTTTTCGACAATGGATTTTACAACTGAGCACAACTTGCATCACATGGCTTTTACAACTGAGCACAACTTGCATCACATGGCTTTTACAACTGAGAACAACTTCCACCACATGCCTTTTAAAATAGCTCTACAACTGAGCACAATTTGCATCACATGTCTTTAACAACTAAGCACACCTTGCATCAATGGCTTTTAGCACTGAACACAGTGGCTTTTACAACTGAGCACAACTTGCATCACATGGCTTTTACAACTGAACACTACTTACTTCCAATGGCGTTTGACTGTACACAACAGACATAACACTTATCCTTGTGATCAGAAGGTTGCAAGATAACACTTGAACAGTATGTTTATGTAAAGCAATCTACGCGCAACGCCGTGAATGCATGTGGACAGCCATTTTTCACCGCCGAATATCTATGCATACTTTTATCCGACCAAACGGTTGCGACAATAATATACTCTACGTCGTTGATGCATGCGTACAGACCAATCGGTTGCGATTTTGACCTATATTTTGTTGAAAGGGGCATCTATCCAATGTTTCAACGTCGTTGATGCTTTCGTACAGACTAAACGGTTGCAAATTTGACCTGTGTATTTTTCCCACGGACATCTATCCAATATGTTCTACCATCCGACGGTTGCGTACTTGACCTACATAATGTTTAATGGGGCATCTATCCAATGTCTATGTGCAGTGCTCGTGATAGTAACATATGAAGGTAATTGTATACTACTATCCGACCTAGAGTCTAGATACGTAAAGCCATCCGACCAAACGCTTGCGAACTTGACCTATATAATGTTAAAGGGGGCATCTATCCAATGTCTATGTATAGCAGTGCTCGTGATAGTAACATGTGAAGGTAATTACTATAATAAAAGGTTAAATGTTCTATTGTAGTGTGATACTGCCCGGTTAGTGAGAAAGTGTGAGATATCGACACGGATTATATCATAGAGGATTAACGGATTAGCAGCATGGTAAGAGAGACGTATGTGGTGCAGCCCGGTGGCAGGTAAGCATGCTTTAAGTTTTGCTAAGTACCTTTTTTTATCATATACCCCATCTGAAGGCATTGTCTAGGTGATTATGCCATCAATACATTAATCATTATTTTCAAAGAGAAAACGCGTGTTTACAATTTCATGAAATTTTTAACATCATCTTAAACTGTTTTTTCCCTTATTCCATATTTTGTTTGTAACATGCCGAATAATTTTTTTTACCTTCTCTTACTGGAAATCATAATGTTACCCTCAGTATAAGTAAGGGGATTTAGTATCAAAAATAAAACTTGCCCCTCCCATTAAAAGATTGTCAACAAAATTATTTTTGGATTAGAGCTGTCCTATCCGGGATTTAACTATATTTCAATTATTTCACTCAGACTTTCTTGTTTAATATTCTCATGTGTTCACGTATCAATGTTTTTTTTTTCACTGCGCAATTTCAAATATTTAAAAGTGTTTGTACTATTTAAAAACTCAGTGTGAATCATGTTAGGGGATAACGTACCTTAAAGGGATACAGTCGTCGAATCATTTTAGACCAATTATAGATTCCTGTATCACATTTCAGATTTTAATCTGACATCAAGTTCTTCTGCAATATTTTTGGTTTCATAGATGCATGATAATGATGGTCTGGTAAATTCACGTTAGATCCGTTAGCGAACTGCAATTAATTTTCATTTGATTGTACAGGAACCAGACATTGTTCGCCCCCTTATCAAATATATAGATGGAATAGTGGTTAACTCTTTCAATTCCAGAGAGCTTGAACGTTATCCTATCCTGATAAGTTTATTGCGTGTGTTTATATAAACAAAACAAAATGTAAAAATGGTTACGTGCAAGCGTGTAGATTGGCTTATTTGAAAACCACGTGACATCTATTTCGGTCTCAATTACGAGGTGTACTGCTAAGGTGAAACATGGCAAAAATATGTAATAATTTAGAACGTGTTGAAGAAAACTGAGAACTGCCAGATAAATATATCAGAATAATTAAAAGATAATATCCCTTCAACCAATAACCCAAGTTATATGTGGATATGATATTTAAGGAAACATTCTATATGCTAATAAGCAAGATTTTCAAAGTATTTACTATTCGTGGCAGAGGATTTGAAATTTGGGATTAAGAGATTTGAATTTTTCTGAAAAGAGTTATGCCCCCTGTTGATTCCATACATGTACAATTACTATTATTAGCTTCATTTCTGTACTGTTTGTCTAAGATTGTATAATTCAGTCAATAACTCATTATGGAAGGATGCAGAAATCATAGTACTCGAGTACGCAAAGGCGCAATTCAAAGATTCAAAGATCAAATCCACTCATTACTTTTACGTTAAGGTAGAAAAGGCGGCGTGGGCACAACCTTATTAAAATGATCTAGACGTTTTGTTTTTTTGTGGTGGTATCCCTTTGTCCATTAGGGATCTGATGAAATTGTTTTGCAATACGTGTACTAGGATATTCAAATGCCGGCCAATCAAATGGTCTGTTCCAATGTGTTTTTTTTTCTGCTGATGATCTGATGAAATTGCTATGCAACATAAAGTTCTGCCCCTTTAACATATTCAACCGATCAAACGCTTTGCTCAAATAAAAGATTTAACACAAGTTTTGTCAGCCCTATTTTTACAGGCCATTGTTGTTGTATCAGTTTTGTCTACCTGTCAATTTGTCAATCATCATGATAATCATCCTCATCCATTCTCATCCCCATCCTCGTCCTCGTCATCATCCTCATCCTCGTCCTCGTCCTCGTCCTCGTCATCATCCTTATCATCTTCATCATCCACATCCTCGTCCTCGTCCTCGTCCCCATCCTCGCCCTCGTCCTCGTTCTCGTCCTAGTCCTAGTCCTCGTCCTCGTCCTTGTCATCATCCTCATCATCCACATCCTCGTCCTAGTCCTCGTCCTCATTCTCGTCCTCGTCATCATCCTCGTCCTCGTCATCATCCTCGTCTTCGTCATCATCCTCGTCTTCGTCATCATCCTCGTCCTCGTCATCATCCCCATCCTCGGCCTCGTCATCATCCTCGTCATCATCCTCGTCCTCATTATCCTCGTCCTCATCATCCTCATCATCATCCTCGTCATCATCCACATCCTCGTCCTCGTCATCATCAACATCCTTGTCCTCGTCATCATCCTCATCCTCATCCTCATCCTCGTCCTCATCCTCGTGCTCGTCATCATCATCCTAATCCTCATCCTAATCCTCATCTTCATCCTCTTCATCCTCGTCATCCTCATCATCATCATCCTCATCATCCTCATCGTCGTCATCATCCTCATCCTCATCATCCTCATCCTCATCCTCATCCTCATCCTCCTCATCATCCTCATCATCCTCATCATCCTCATCCTCATCCTCATCCTCTTCCTCATCATCCTCATCCTTATCGTCGTCGTCGTCCTGTCGTCAAGATGTAAATTTTCATTTTCCAAATATCTGTTTTATTCCAGTGCTCCTGGTAAAGGCTGTACAGACAGGGAGAAGATCTTTGTATTTTTAACGATTGTATTTGCTCTCTTATCACTGGCTCTGATTATAGTCTTAGCTCTGGAACTTACTCAGGATAGCTATTTTGGAGGTACGTAACAGTGTATCTTGTGAATGGGGTGAACACTTGCAGAACTTGATCTTGAGGACCTAGCTGCTTACCGGCGACAATGTAACTGAGGCCCGTAGCTACAAAGGGGCACAGGAGGGGGGGGGGGGGTGATGGAGGTTGCTGGAGGCGGGAGCAAAAAAACTGCAAACAAGTTTAATTTTTGTATGTGTGTAATTCGGAATTTTCAGTAAGTGATGTGGTAATTTGAATAGAATGTTTTAAAACAAGTATAGTTTTTCCCACCGCATTCCGGAACATCAAACCAAGTGTAATGTCACATGGTATCAAATTACAACCTTAATCATCAGCATATAATATCCATTTATTAACCTTGAAATCTACAGATTTTAAAAAGTCGACAAAGGTTAACCCCAGTTCTATAGGTCACACGGCCATCTAGATCATAGTACATGTTATCAAATAACTTAAAGAACCATGTTCTCGAAATTACTGTTTAAAAATTTTATTTGCTTCTTTCATGTGAAGTCGAATATTAGCTTCACAATGATATTTCTATGATTCATAAAGCGGATGGGCTAATGTGACTCACAGCAGGTGATGGCACCAGCCTCCAAATGTAGGGGCAAACTGATTCGATGGGGGGTAGAGTTTTGTGGCTGATTTCAAAATGCGGCAATTCTATGGAGGCGTTATAACCGTAAGACTCTCTTGGACTCTTGGACGGTTCTCCCTAGGAAAACTGAATCGATTTGGTGCATGCTGACACATAGTTTTGGGCATAAACTTATAAAAATAATATTTTCGAATTCATTAAAAATAGCGCGGGGGTACATTTGGGGTGTAAGCCATTTCCACAGAACCCACAGTGGTCAGTAGAGTAAAAACATAATATTTCACTCGCCATCCGGTCAGACATGATAATGCCACGCATCTGTAAAGCATGTGTTTTTAATATATAGGTCACCACACCTGTAGCAATACTGTCAATAGTTCAGAATTTCCTCAATTTTTCAAATGATTGTAGAAGATTGTAAATGAAGCTATTTGGTTGGATTGTGCGTTAGCGAATACATCCAATCAGATTCCTCGACAGAAAGTCTGCGAACAATAAGTCACAATGTTTAAATAATGAGATTGGCTGTATGCGCTGGCGCATATCTATGTATTCCGTGATACATGGCAAGTTGCTTTTTCAGTCAAGGTATAAGACGAAATTGGTTATAGTTTTACATAGAGAAGATGGCGCTGTCAATTGTGTTGCCCCTTTCAGACCAGTAAAAACAATCCATACAGTTCTACGGTTGTCAAATTAGGACATAAAATTGAATTTGGTTTATCTTGCAGGTGGATCTGAAGAGAGAACATGTATGTCAAGAGAATGTGTCAAAGACTGTAAATATATCATTTTTCTTGTCTTATTAGTCCATATTATTGAAATAAACTGCCAACGTCCTTTCTTCCAACTTATTCATCTAAATTCTGACATTCCACAACCATTGATTTCGTGAGTCTGCCAGATGATGATTCCCAACGCTACAATCATAAAGCAAAGACGCCATTTCCGACCTGCCTTCTGGAAGACCCAAATTAAATCATCTTCTTTCCATTTCAGCTGCAGCATTATTGAACTCTCTGGATTCAGCAGTGAACCCATGTGATAATTTCTACCAATACGCCTGTGGAAACTGGATGAGAAACCATATTATACCTGAAGACAAGTCCCGGTACCAGCGGTTTGACGAAACTCGAGATCAGGTGGATTTGATGTTAAAAGGTAAGAGGAAGCCGTTGGACACCAAGTATTGAGTAAAGCTTAACCCAAAAGTGAAGGGGGTCATCTTCTTTTCATTTTTATTAAAATATTACAGATGGACTGGAAACGGTCGGATCTGTATTCTGAAAAGTGCCATGGCAATCAGCTCGATCATTTGTCAAAGCAGATAGGGTGACTGTATGCATGTAAATGTTTCATGTATGAATGGACTGATCTTTGGAAGTTAAAAGAAGAAAGAAATGGTTTGCATGGCCATTCATCAAGACTCTAAAGTTACTACAATGGATTTATCATATTCCATTTCAGCTCTCCTAGAAGCTCCAGTATCCAGAACGGAAAGTAACGCCACGAAGAAAGCAAAGTGGTTATACAAATCATGTGTGAACGAAGGTAAGATCATTGGTATATGGAGGACTGCTAACAGCAATTAGAATCAAAGCAATCAATCGCAAGGTCACTGTTGTCCAAAGTATTATAGCTAATCTAGACTTGAAGATAGCGGCTTCAGCTAGGTAAGGGAACAATTTGGAAAGCGTTTGAGCTCAGTGTCTTCTTCTAGCTTTAGATCTGTACAGTGCCGATGTTAAGATCCCGTGGAACATTATTTTACAATTAGGACAGCTTTTGGTGGTTCTGATAACGCCACAATCTGCCTCCAGAGTTCAACTCGAGAAGACCTTAAACTCATAGCTTTGTCCTTTCAGTGTTGATCGACCAGAGAGGTCTCGATCCTTTGGGACCATTATTTCACGATCTTGGAAGTTGGCCAGTGATAACGCCTCAGTGGGATGGACGTGGATTTGACCTGGAAGGAATGTTAATACTGCTGCATGAACTGAACTCTGGTTACCTTCTCAGTGTTGATGTCAGACCCGATGATAAGAACTCTTCTCGATATGTCATAGTGGTAGGTAGATGAAACTTTAGAATATTCTTGCTATTCCCTTCGCCTTCCTTCCCAGTGAGTTCGCTTTTGAAATTGATACGATCATCTTGAAAAGTGTTGCAAAGCAATACCTTTAGGATTATCATACTATGGTGTCATAAACTGCTACAGAAAGCAATTGTAAAATTCCATTTTAATGAAGTGATACGGGAAGCAATACAACGTCATTTTAAAAAGTATGAAGGGAATTGTCATTCTGAATCATATACTTGAAAGGCATATAATAGATATATCAAATTGTCATTTTGAAAAGCGGTACAGATAATCTAAAGTAAATTGACATAAAAAAAATAATACAAATATTTATTTTTCCTTATTACAAATCGATCCATTTACATTTTAATTACAGCTAGATGAAGGAAGCCTTGGTTTACCGTCTAAAGATTACTATCTTCGTGATAGAGAGGATAAATATTTATCAGTTTATGAACAACTGGCTCGAGATCTGGCTAGAATGTTTGGTGCCGAATCACGACAGGCTGCTAGCCAAACAAGAGAGATGATCGACCTAGAAATCAAATTGGCCAATGTAAGTAGGAATTCTGCGGTGCTGAAGTCGATCTGACAAAGTGGAGATCAAGATGTATTTCGGATAATGTGGGAGGCATCACAACCAACATCGGCGATCTGAAAAAATTCTTGTTTAAATCGTGTTCAGTTGAATTTTAACCAATAAGGATGCACAAATTAAAGGTCCTACCATTACTTTTTGTAAACTTGTTGCAAATATAAAGAAAATCAATCAGTCTGATATGTTAATCTTGCTTTCTGGTTGTTTTTTTTTTTTTAGACAATTCTTTGATTTTTCCAGATAACAACAGACATGGCAAGTCGACGAGACAGGAACAAGATGTATAACAGAATGAGCGTCACTGAGTTAAGGCGACAAATTCCTTTGGTATGTACTTCTTATTGGCTATACGGATATAAGACAAGCACCCCCTCCCTATTTAGGGCTCGCTACGGACTACTGGTATCAATACTCCCTTGCTGAGCCATTTATATTCCCTGTATTTGATACTTTTCTTCTCGATCATCAAATCAAGTAAATAACAATAATTCATTATTTTGTAGTTTGACTGGAATCGGTTTATAAACGGTGTATTTCGGGCAGTAGACATACCCATTCCAGAATGGACAGAAATAGTGGTTTATTCACCTACTTACCTTAAAGAAATGGTTAAAATAGTCCGTAATACACATAGCAGGTAAAGTTCATTATGGATTTAACTGTTTGGTCGTCGCTTCATTTACCTCCATAATATATATAGTAGGCTAGTAAACGTTTATGTATAATATGGCACAGTGCAGCTTTCTGTAATACTTTTCAACAAGCGCCGTGAGATGACCGCCCCCGTAGATTAATGGATGAATGAAATCCCCAATAAACGTTTCGATTTTGTTGCAGGACTGTGGCTAACTATCTAATCTGGAGGTTGTTAAAAGACAGACTCAATGATTTACCTGAAGGATACAGAGCTGTAGCTAGAAATTACAAACGAGTAAGTCTCAGCCCTTGACAATAGATTATGATTATAAATGCTAGATTAACATGGACAAATTCAGCAGAGTTTTCAGCATAGCTGTCTCAAAATCCTAGACAGTTTCACAAGCTATATAGTATTCAATTGGCAGTAAGTAATGTCGAGGAATGTCAAAAAGGTGGCCCAATCCAACTGAAACTCTCACCAACCCTTCCTCCAAAGATCGTTCATTGTTGCTCAAAGCTTCAACACTTTCTCAAGTCAGTATATTCAGAATCAAATCCTTTCTTGCCCGAAATCCAATTCATGTATTTATTTTAATAGGTTGTATACGGTATTAAGAGAGAGGAGCCAAGATGGAAGATGTGTGCAGAATATGTCAAAGATACCTTGGGTCACGCTGTTGGAAGAATGTTTGTCGATCGCTACTTCGACGAGTCCTCAAAGGAAAAGGTTTGTCGACTTTCTACATTATTCTGAACTGAAGTTATCTTTTGCTATAGGATATTTTGTAAAAGAATCATGTGCAGATTAAGGTAGCGGATCACCCGACGCGGTTCAAGAGTCCAATGGGGTCAGGGGCCCTACGACTCCGATAGCAAAATTAATATTGGTTTCTCCAAATCTATCTAGCATTAGTCCATAAGAACATTTGTAGGGCGAGGGCAAGGAACAAAGTGAGAAGGTGGAGGTCCTAGATAGCTGCTCAGCCACTGTTCATGATGCAAGTTTGGTAAACTTTCCTCACTGCATACTGCAAAGTAAAAGACATAAATCATTTCATTCTATTATTCAGGCAGTCGTGATGATCAGATATGTCGAAAAGGCCTTTATGGAAATGTTGCAAGACGCCAAATGGATGGATAACGACACAAAAGACTATGCTCTCAAGAAGGTAAAGAGTTCTCTCAAGAACACCATCTTTGTGTTGGATTGGTAGTAAGCAGCCAAGGTTAAGGTTCATGTATAGTTCATTTGCTGAGTCAATTATCAGGATGTATTCAAACAACCGGTTGGTTTACAATCAAATACATGTTATGAACAGACAGGACGCTACTGGAGCTCAATCTCTGGTGTTTCCCACAATATTTTCCGATGCCAATTAATCTGAACCACCAGAAGTATCCGCCATCTATTCTAGTTCAGATAGTAATTAACATTTCCAATGTAGGTGTTAGTATAACTACAGGGAATAATACCATAACCACATCACTTGGACCTTATAATGACTGTATTGTGATATTTTCCAGGCTCAGAATATATTAAAGAAGATCGCCTACCCTGATTGGATTCTCAACAACTTTAAACTCAACAATGAATACCAAAAGGTAATTAGAAATTTTATATCAAGGAAGGGGTGGTTTGATTCTCCAACATGAACAGGCCCTTTAAGATTAACTAGCTGGTGGTTGGTTTGAATTACAATAGGACTGTCATTGTGCATTCTAAAATGGAGTCAAGGAATCATTAAACCTGTGCAGTAATTCCAAAGCATCTGAAGTCTGTACTTTTAAATCGAAATGATGTCATCCATAAAGACGAAGCAAAGGAAGGGATGTTTCAGCTTGGTTCAATATTACCTCATTTCAAGAAAAGACTTCAGAGATATCAGCATATTGTATGCCATACGATGGGTGATATATCTGAAACATAAGATACAAGGACACTGTATACTTTTATATTTAATTGTAGGTTAACTTTAACGCAGATTATTATTTTGAGAATATTCTGGCCTCATTGAGATTTGTGTCCAAGAAATCCTTACTTCTGCTCCGAGAATCAGTAAATAAAACCAGGTAAGGTGGACATGTAACTGAATTCAAACTATATACAATGCTGCATTATCAGACAAACACTTGGTAAGATAGTAAAAAACGGTGACTTATTCATGGCCACAAGACTACAAAATTTTGGTTTTCTTTCCAGATGGGCAACAACACCTGCTGTAGTCAATGCTTATTATGAACCTTCAGAAAACTCCATTAGTAAGTATAAGGTCTTGTTCGCACAATGAGGTCTTCATGTCCTTAATTATTGTTAGATGATGGAACTACTGTCGTTCTTAACTGCGATAAAATAACTGTTAACGACTCAAGTTTATACAAGTTACTTCCCTTGAGATATGAACTTTGTTCAATGAAGAAATGTCATCACGATCATCCAGCAGCACTACACTATTTTACGCTCTGCTCTTTTTGAGGCCCAGGTGTCATCCTATTTCTGCTTTTATCGTTACAGCTTTCCCTGCAGGAATCTTACAACCGCCATTTTACAGTAAACATTATCCAATGTAAGTAGATAAATTACATTAACACTTTAACGACCCCATTCACAGATCATTAGTCTTTATTTCTCAAACTGAAACTTTCTGCAGCAGGACCGTAGCTACATGGCGCAAGGAACCATACACCATTGCCCCTTCAAATATATTACATGCCCCTCCGAACAATCAAGCCTGTCTACGACCTGTACACCATACACCATTGTCGCTCCAGATATATCACTTACACCTTTGAACACTCACGTGTGACAACGGACTTGTTCTACATTCATCAAGTCAGCTACTGTCTCTGTTTTGTTATGAGATGTCATTTTTTCATATGCCATTTATCTGTGATTGATTTTCCCGAAAACACCGGAAGTAGTTTTAGGGAGCGGAAGGTGAATAATCAAAGGGAGTATGTTTCTCACTTAAAACACAGAATTGTGCACATATATGAAATTTGGTTCCACATCGTGTTGTTATTCCAGGTCTCTGGTATTTGGCGGTATTGGAATGGTCATTGGTCATGAAATAACACACGGTTTCGATGATGAAGGTATGTTACACTTTACATTGGAATACATTACCCTCTAATTGCTAATACCACCTACCCTCCTACATATACATTTGTTCTTACTTGCCTAAATAAGTTGTAATCCTTCTGCTTTGCCCTGAACGCGCCTAATGTCTTCTTTCTAGCTCTCGTTTCTCTGGCATCCGGATCAGCTACATTTGTGATCTGCTATCTGAACAAGAAACGAAGCATCCGAATCGGTATTTAAATCGGGATCTGCCAAAAGAAGACTAGAGATGCTGGATTTCACAGAAAAGGGCTTTGTTGTTGTAGTAATGAATGTGGCGGGTTAACTTTTCAGGTCGACAGTTCGATAGTCAAGGTAACTTGAGATACTGGTGGAGTCGAGGATCATTGAGGAAGTTTACAGAGTTAGCTAAATGTATTGATAACCAATATTCTAATTATTCCATCAATGGAGAACATGTAAGTTGCAGTTTCTAGTTGTAGGACGTAAAACTCTAGCCTAATACTAGCACTGGAGAAGGGGGAAGGAAGTGAGCTGCGTTGTTCACCAAAATTACCAACTTGCTGCTAAGATTTCGAAAATAGATGAGTCGGTGGACTGGTGGAGTTGTTGTTATAGTGGGCTCTGGGTCAGGATGCATGTACTGTTGATAGCGGGTAACTCGACTATTTTCATCTTGAACAGGCTCTGTATTGCCAGATGATTCTGTAACTTTTCTACACCTTTTAGGTACGTGGAAATCAAACAGTAGGAGAAAATATAGCTGATAATGGCGGAGTTGTCGCTGCTTATAAAGTAAGTTATCTCCCTTTTAGTTAGTCAAGTGAAAATTGATACAGTATCAGGGCCGACCCAGGACACTACATTTGAATAAAGCCCTCTACATCTAGAGTTCTAATATATTCTTCTCATTTGGTATTGTAGGCCTATAAAAGTTGGAAAGAACATGAAGAGATGAGGTATGGTCGACTGCCTGGTTTAAATTTAACGGCTAATCAACTTTTCTTTGTCAATTTTGCTCAGGTAAACAACAAATTTCTACTTGTACCTAAGTCTGGTTTGGAGGCTTTTAACATTTATTCTAAATTATCTAAAACAAAATGAACTGCTCTTATTTATGTTTAGAATCACCCCCGGATGTGCACAGAAATAGGAACGTCTTCTGATCTTGGTCCATCCACAGATTTAACGGCGGTAAAATTACTTAGCAACTGCAGGGGAAGTAATTCAGTTATCATATTGATAGTCTCGAACATTAAGCTCAATCACTGAAACGTTCGTTTATAGTGTTCTATAATTTTTCCTTTTTTATTGAACAGATTTGGTGTTCAGTGTCGTCACCGGAAGCAGATAGAAATACATTATTAACAGATTCTCACAGCCCTGGGGCATTCAGGTAAGAATAGATGTAGTATGTCAATCATAGAAACACCGTCTTGTCGATCGAATCGGACTACACACTGACGTCCCGATTACCTCTATCTTCAAGTACTACGTTGTTTGTGCACAGCTACAACGAAAGCGTCGGAGACAGGACACGTCTGGTTGTAAGAGATTTAGGTCCTCGTGTTGGTATACTTAACGGGTGGTCGTTGCGACAGTGTCCCTTATTGCATACGTCATGGTATTATATGTGTTCACTCGTGCATTCAGGAGTAGAAAAATCCGACGTAAAACTCCATTTCATTTCATTTCTCTTCCAGAGTAATTGGTAGTTTATCAAATAATGACGATTTTGCAGAGGTCTTCGACTGTCCCAAAGGTTCGCCAATGAATCCTGTCAAGAAATGTAAAGTTTGGTGATTGGTTGAAAATTCAATATGGAGGTGAACATTCCGAGTCTTAACCAATCAAAATGTGCCTTTTATTTATCTTTGAAAATCAGGGATAGCAACAAACAACCACCTCTACAACTATATCTGCTTTAAGTGCAACAGCTGAGAAGCAGGGAAAATTATTTCCTGTACCCTCTGAATCTATACAAAAATTTGAAGATAAATAGCGTTTTTCAACTCATTTCAGTGTCTGTGAAAATGGTGGGTTCCATGGCACCTCGTAATCCTAGTAATCCGATCTAGTTATTCAATATGCTGAGTCTATTTTTGGAAAAATTAAACAGGCGATGATCTAAGGACCTTCCGTAATTTTTGTGAAAAATCTAAATACTTCTTCCAGGGTATCCGGGGTGGTTTCATATTTTTCTTGTACATAAGCAAGTTGTGTATATTATAATATTTTTGTGTCGTGGAATTTTATATTTTAAATGTCCCTTTGCATGATAGATATGTTATTTAAAATCTTCTACTGCTATAGCATTGACCTTGAGTGAGATGTAGCTCAGTCGTTTAGAGTGATTGGATCTTTTGACTTCATCACCCAGTAGAGTCTTCTTGATTGAAATAATTCTTTTGACTTGATTGTCCGATAATCCAGTGAAACCCATGAAATATCTTCTTGGGTAGGAACCAGTTGGTAGACAGGATCTTTGCAAAACGAGCATGTAGACGGAGTCTTCAGAGAACCAGATGGTAGACAGGGTACTCAGAGAACGAGCCGGTAAACAGCATCTTCAGAGAAGCAGCTGGTAGACAGGGTGTCCAGAGAACTAACGGGTAAACAGGATCTTCAGTGAACCATCTGGTAAACGAGATCGTCAGAGAAGCAGCTGGTAAACAAGATCTTCAGAGAAGCAGCTGGTAAACAAGATCTTCAGAGAACTAGCTGGTAGAAAAGATCTTAAGAGGAGCAGCCGGTAGACAAGATAGTCTAGAATCTAATTTGATGGTACGGAGTAGTTGGTACTGGTAGACAGGAACTTCGGAGACCTAAGGACTTACTGGTAGGCAAGTTCCTCAAGTTTTTGGTGAGGACCAGCTGGTAGACTGGATCGTCAAGAATTCTAGTTTCTATCATTGTACATTATGGATGTTTCTTTGTCCATAAATCATTAATTAATCTTTTTGAAGTATATACTGCGCTATTTTAGACATATTTTCTTATATTTAGTATTATGTTGTAAATAAGACAAAATAAAAGTATAATTTTAATATTTAAGCCTTTCCCATCTATAACCAAGCAAAGTACTCTAATGTATATATGTATGTGGCGACTTTCTATTTTACAATCTTTTAGATCTGTACTTAAAATCACCAACGAAGCTTTTAAGAACAACAAGTTTTATCCCTGTACATCTTTGTGGTTAAGTCCGAAGTTGAATATATAACTTCATTGAAAATTTGGATTTAAAGACTTCGTCTAATGACCACCAAGTTAACTACTTAGGGGTCCGTAACATAGCTCTATGAATACTACCAAACACGACATTTCTGTTCTGGATTCATTCTGCTACCAGGTGTACATTGGTAAGCTGAACTGAAATCTTTACTATTAGACAGTGTTCCCATTACCCTAAAAAAGAAAAAAGATTTCCTCGTTACAATTGTATGTTATAAGATTCTAGGGGTTAACCTATTACTCCTTACCGGGGGCCCTATCTAATTAAGGGCAAAGGTACATACCTGAATTTACCCGGACTGTGAGTATCGGAAAGTATTTGGTCTTGAAGTGCTTCTGGTCTTTGAACTCCACAGAAACCCTTTAAAAGCAAGACAACAATTAAATAATATAACCCTCTAGTATCACGTCGCGTTTGGCTGAGTTTACTTATAACTTAATATCTACTTCATTTAACATCCCGGGGATATTATTTATAATAACCCTGACCTTTAAATGGATTACGTTTCAAGGTACATACAAATAAAAAGCAGAGCTCACTGGTCGCCAGTTAAATTAACCAAATTTGTGGCGACGAGTTGACAGATCGAACTTCTTGTATGGAAGTGTTGGACTTAAAACAACTTCGAGAGAGCGTTGGTTAACTCCGGTCACTAGCACATTGATACGTTCGAAATCACCATTTGAATGGCAATTAAGGATGTAGAATTGATACAGGTACTGCAGTTTAAAGTCTTACTTGCCTTCAAGTAAACTTACCTGAGCGACGTTAAGAAAGAAAAGTTGATAGTGGGTTAGATTTAATCCTGGTAAATGTTTAAAATCTTCTGGGTTTGTTTTTATAAGCTCCTTGTACGCCTATAATGCACATCAAATAAGGAAATAACAAGAATTTTAAGTCGATATTTCTGTACCACGATTTCAAATATTTTAAGATGTGTGCAATGAGGGAAATTTTGTCAGTCTGCAATCATGAGTATAATCATGAAATGCCAATAATTCCGGACTATTTTGGATTTTTGAAATTTACTTAAAATTTCGAACACACTTACCCCAAATGCTACATTAAGTCCTCCGTTATCGGCGATATTTTCACCTTGTGTATTCTCTCCCCTTATCTAAAATGAAAATTTGTAGTAAAGTTATCTTCATTGCGCTCCTCTGATAGTATTTTATTTTTATTATCAAAGCTGGTGACTGAGGAATATTTCAAGAAAAATACTTACATGATCATTACCAATAGTAAAATTAGAATACTGATCTATAATACATTGAGCTAGATCATTAAAATTATCTGAAGAGCTGTTCGTCCACCAAGATCTCAAATTTCCGTCTTTATCATATTGTCGTCCTGAAATTTCAGATGAATCAATGTGTGCTACATAAGCATACAAGTAAATCCAAATTTGCAAAGGGAATTGTATAAAATTTCACGAAAAGTAGTATTGGTTTGTCAAACATAAAGTATAAAGTTTAATAAAATGATATAAAATGGTAAAAATTGATGTATTGAGCTATATTTCTATATAATGGGACGCATAAATATGTAATACAATTATTGATAAGTACCTATATCGTCGAAGCCGTGAGTTATTTCATGCCCAATAATCAGACCAATTCCTCCATAGATTAACGATCTGAAAATGCAACTAATTGTTCATATACGATTCCTTTAGATGTTAATAAACCGATTAACCTCTTAAGGTAATTCTTATGAATATCAAGGCTCAAATTTCGACGGTGAGCTGTGAACACATTTACTGATTGGCTAAGTTTCTGAGACTAAAGTGTGATTGGTTACAAAAAATGGCGCACCTCTCTCCCTTTAATCTTATCATCTTAAACGTATACTCAATTAAACATACCGAGGGTAATCTTTTTCATAATATGGTGGCTGTAGAATCCCTGCTAGTATTTCTGAAACATTTAAATAATATACTTCAGACTGGACCGTAATATTCACAATTTCAACTTTGATTTAATTTTCAAATCTAATTTGAAAAACATGGATCAAAAATGCAAAATTCACCTTCGGCTTGCAATATTGCACTTTAAAATCAAAGAAGAGAGCGCGATGTGCGTCTCTTGAATTGAATGAACTTACTAATAGCGTTTTCTCGAGGATCATAACGAGCATTTACTTGGGCAGCCCCGTCAGACCACCTGAAAAAAGAAATTAAGCCATACAAAATGAGACCCAAAATAATATTGCTTCTCATACACAAATAACCACCCGATCGTGTCCGTTTTCTGTGTTAGTAGTATCTATGAACCAGCGAGTTTAGATTGTCACAAAGATGGTCATATCAATGCTCTCACTGGCTTAGTAATTCCTTATAGATTACGGTTCAAACGCTTGACAAGATATCATCCTTTACAGTGCTTCGGAAATACGAGAAATGACGTGAAGCAAAGTCACTGAACAAGAATGAATACGAATATTTTTATCTCATGCGATTTAAGAAAGAAAGAAAGAACGAAAGGCTATACTTCTTTTTATCAACGTGGTTCCAACGTTCAATTTTCTTAAAGTTGTCTTTTACGTCGTATTTTGTTTTATTGATAACATTTCTTAAAAAGTGATGTTCACTTATATCCTCCTAAAAAAGAGAAATGGCATTAAACCATCATCTGATTATCAGAAACAGATCATCGGGAATAGATCATCAGCAACAGATCATCGGGAATAGATCATCAGTAACAGATCATCAGCACCAGAACATCAGCACCAGATCATCAGTAACAAATCATCAGCAACAGATCATCAGTAACAAATCATCAGTACCAGATCATCAGTAACAGATCATCAGCACCAGATCATCAGTAACAAATCATCAGCAACAGATTATAAGTAACATATCATCAGCATCAGATAATCAGTAACAAATCATCAGCAACAGATTATAAGTAACATATCATCAGCATCAGATAATCAGCATCAGATCATCGGCAACAGATCATCAGCAACAAATCATCAACAACAAATCATCAGTAACAAATCACCAGTAACTACATTCACCAAACATCATTAGAAACAAGCATGATTATAGACATAATTTAATATTCAATTGTAGGAAGCGAGCTTTTACATCCATTACTAATCACCAACATCATTATTCATCGTCATCATCACCATCATTACACGAGAAAAAATAAGAGATAACAAATTCTATGGATTGAACATTGTGAAAAGATCCCTAGTTTAATGCGACCTTTTCTTATGTATTGTTCATCATGTAAGATAAAGATAAAGTGAACCGGCTCCGGACTAACATAATAATTAAATTACTAACTGTTTTGTGTTCTTCGTCCAATAGCGTATCATTTTTTATCCATTCAGGGTATGCGATCCTCTCCTTTATAGCTACTACCTAAATGTATAAGAGAATTGAGAAACTAAATTTCCCCCAAAGAGAGTTCAAACAACGTTTCACAAGATATCGTAATGGTTGATAATATCCAGTAGCAGAGTAACATCGGGTCTTATTGAAGTACTTTCTAAAAAGGAAATATTGCTATACTGAATTTGCCCCAGGGGGAATTCAATTTAGATAACTTACCTGTCAGTAAGTAATGTTACCAAATTGAAAATTACTATAAGGGCTGTCTGTGCGGTCTATCAAATCGATAAATCCACAGTTGGCAGACTTTTACCATGACAAATAACGGCCGTATGTATACCACTGTGTACTTTTGGCATTCGAAATGGTAGGCTTCACGAGCTTACCTTTTCTAAAGCCCGTTTCTTGGTAGCTTCGTCAATCCAGGAGGAATCAAGAAGGATTTCACTGAAAGAATCTTTGATATTCTGTATTAGATTCTCTGCCTGCAAAATAAAAGCCGAATTATGTATGAAATAAATCTAGCTCAAGCCCTACCCTCTCCCCTAAAAGTAATTAGGAACTACTCACATTTTTCTTGGCTTCTTCGTCAAAATAATGATCCACAAACATCCTACCAACTGATATAGGGAAGAGAGCGTTCGTGTATGATAGACAGGTCTTCCATCGTTCTCCTTCGTGTTGCTTTCCACTCATAATCTACAACGAAATAAAGTTCGACTCTTCACAGAGCACAAGTCTTCACTTAGCAAAAGACTCTACAGAGAACTACTCTTTACAGAGCCCCATTCTTTACAGACCCTCATTCTTTACAAAGCACTACTCTTTACAGAACCCCACTCTTAACAGAGCCCAACTCTTTACAGAGAACTACTCATCACATAGCCCCACTCTTTACAGAGCATTAGTCTTTGCAGAGCACTAGTCTTTATGGTATATAACATTTTTACAGAGTACTACGCTTATTAGAGCACGAATCTTAACAGAGCAAATGCTTTACAGAGAACTTCTCTCATTTCATAAACAACTCTTTACAGTAGCAATAATACTACCCTATAATAATCCTGGCCGAGCAGCCGATATTCTTCAGATAAAAACGGTATTGCTTCTAAGACAAATCTCGTCATCATATAATTAGTCAAGATTCTGGAAGGTAGAAAAATACAAAGATTTACTGAAAATATTTAAAGAGGGATTGTTTTATAAACTTCGTTTTCTTACAATTTTTACATGTATTTTTTTCTTTTTTCACAATACTTTCACCAAAATGTTTTAGATTATAATTGACTTTTCAAAATATACTCAAGAAGTCAATTGGTACACTCACTTTAAAATGGTGGAAATATATAAACTTACTCAACTGATGTGTTTTTCATCAGAGCTATAACACTGTTATTATACTCGGGCTGTCGAATTAAAACATGGCGTCCAGGTGTGATGAGCACATCGGCGATATCGTCAGGGAGATCGCAAAGATAACAGATCCAACACCACTGAAAAAAACAAAACAATGAAAAGTCATATTGATTCATGAATAAGGGTGCATAGAGACTATTAATGACGAAATTCTGGATCTGAGGTTATGTGTCTTGGTTGAATGAGTCGAGTCCTCTTGAAGGACCAAATGAAATAAACTTGAGTTTAATATTATATACTTTACTACTTGTGATTGGGCTAATGTGTACAGTGAGGGGAACTCTTTTTCGATTTCCAACTGTCAAAGGATCTATGAAGCACACAGGCTGTAGCTCAAGTGGCCCATACGAATAACTAGACGCAACAACTCTCGGTATTTTCCGTAAAGCTGGATCCATGTTGGACCGTTGGATAGGTATTATCCATATTATTTGCAGCAAAGTGAATGCGTCCCTTTAAAGATAGATTATCAGAAGGCAGTACACTTACCCCCGTTGTTACGTCCATGATAGAACTAATCTTAACCTTGTTGTATAACTTATTGGCATCTCTTCTTTCTGAATCTGGCACTGTTAACTATACAAAGAAAACATATCTATGGTCTTGAACTTTTTTTCTCACGGCATAAAGCGGTTAACCCAATAAATATGGAGCTATAGCAAGATTTGGAATAGAGCAAACCACTTTAATTGAAATAGGATTACAATTTCTTTTCTTTATCTTTGTCTCAATTGTAATCTAACACGTTTTGTACTACAGTCTCGTTCTAATGACGTTATTATTAACCAATCAAACCGTGTACTGGGTCTGCTTCTTGAATTGTGGTATATCGAAACCTAATGTAGAGCAATATGACAGTCTCTTGTGGTTTAACTCATAATTACTCTCGATAATTATTGTCACCAGAGTTGGAAGAGGTAAATTAGTTTTGAGCACACAAAACGGTACATCAATTCGCTTATGTTGCTCATCTAAGATGTTGGATGGGTGCTTACGTTGGCCACTTGTATTTCAAAATCTATGACGTCACTAATTGCAGCTTCTGGGTCGATGGCACCAAACTTCTTAGCCACCTTAACAGCAAATTCTTCATAGGCTTTCACATGAATATCGTCTCGCCCGTTGAGATAATAATCCCTCGACCCCATAAACAATTCTGCTTGATCTACCTGAAGTGTCGGAAAGATGGAATAAGATACGAAAATTCCTAGAACTCAAGAACAGGTTTTTGTTAGTGCTTTGAAAAAACGTGTTTATATCGACAATGCTATACATGCATAATACGAAAGTTTCATGGTCGGCATCTCGATAGCATTTACCGACATATAAGAAGGTATTTGAGTAAGTTGAAAGAGTTGGTTTATATCATTGCTTTTATAGTCGAGAATTTTTTAGAAGCGATTATCATAAAGTTTTGTGGTCGACATCACAAAAATACTTACTGACAGGATGTAATGATCGGTATCGTTATCATCAGGCTGAACAATTGTCTTAAAGATATAGTTACTGCCTACTTGGACGTATCGCACAAAACGACGTTCAACGTAGTAATTCGTATCGTTCCAGTAAGGGTCCAATAAAGGCCATCCACCCAAATGATCCATCAACCCTTCAAGTTCTTGTAAACTGTTGGCTTCTATAGAACCTAAATTTCAAACAAATTTTAAGGAGATATTGTTAGAATTAACTGTTAAATGGATTTGGAAGTGCTCCATCTTGATTTCCTGTCCAACACCTGTGCTACTTGTAATTCCAGATCAGGTTACGACGTCATTATCTCAAAAACCATTTGGCCTGAAGCGTTCTAGAGACCCATTTTTCTTCTGAAAATTGTTCACTGCAAATACATTTCTTATCACCTCTTCTCGAATAAGAGCTCAGTAAAAATTACAAAATATGACCAAGGCACTTACTTTCATTCATACAGGAGTGGTAAAAGACTTTAGTGTTTCTGATAGCTTTACTATGAAATACATCATTATTTTCTAGCAAAACTGAAACAGTTTGAGATTTTCTTGATTGATTAGCTGTAGTGTTATAAATAATATATGTATTGTATATGTATTCAGTTAAAGTGGGTTTCTGGGTTTTTTTTTTCATTTACTGGGACAATGAATATTCCTCTAAGTTTCGTGCCGCTGATAACATTTCCTAATCCATACTATAAGTGATTCCCTGTGCCAAATTTTACTTCCGGTTCTGGTGGTTATCCATGAAATCAAGCACTTACGTTTCAGTTTGGTCTTAATATCATCTTTGATTACGTCTGGTCGTTCCAACTGAACTCTGTCGGGTGGTATAATGTGGTCTTGGTTCCAATTTCCACAGGCGTATTGGTAGAAATCGTCACATGGATCTACGGTTGCGTCCATTGCATTGAGTAAAGCTGCCGCTGAAACAATTCCCAAAACATGTCTTCATCATGGACTTCGTTCTTTATTTCTCTTACATGTGAACTTATACCAAATTGAGTTGGGATAACCAATTTTAAATAAATGGACTTAGTACACTGATAGTTAGCTGTCAATCGTTAAAAGAAATATTTAAAATTCAACTTACACGCTCGAGAACAAGCCTCCGTTAAGCAAACTACAGAAAAAAAAAGAAAATAGGATATTGAAGTGTTACGAGAGCTGATCACACCGCCTGATTCACCCAGTCGATACCTAGTTTGATTATATGCCGTCGTAAGACACATTCTGGTGCAAGTCAGTGGAGACAGTTGGGAAACTAGTATTCCAAGGATGTTTTGATTCTTGCAGAAATTGGTCACTTGTTTGTGGCGTGTCTTCATACATTGTCATTAAACTTTAAACTGTAAAATTCCCCATGTACCTTCTGGTATTGGCTTGGCAGTAGTTGAACCATCCGGTTTGATTGTGGTCTGGAAATCAACTTTTTGAAGTTCCACCCTGCTCTTTTCCGGCAATTCTGGAGGTGCTAAAAAAATAGCATTCGAAGATTTCAGTTTAAAAACATTATTAATATTATATCATTTTTTTCTTGAAAATTTTGAGTATAGATCCAAGGCCTTCAAGATCTTATTTTAAAAGAAGTTTTTTTTATATTTTTGATCTAACAACTTCAGTTCTAAAATGTCCTGAATTTAACAGATTCACGTCAACAAGATTTCACTTCTATGGAATATTAGTTCTAAACGACTAACTGATGTGTTCTCACCAGGTTCTTCATCTTTGGTATATTTGACCGCTACCCATGCTGATAAACCCACAGCGGTCAGTCCAAACACAGCAATAATAAACAGCAATCTTTTCGACCGCTTCGACCACTGTGCCATTCTTTATCCCTGAAAGATATTAACAACGACACGTCTTCCAGATGGTGTCTTCAGATTTTCGGTCTAGTAGTATATCTCTGTCTGTCATGAAGGTTAGAATCGATCCTGGCAAAGGTGGAGTATCATTACAACATGGTTGCTCCTTTTCAGTGATGAGGTAAGGGTACATGGCTTTCGGGTGATGTCGTTACTAACGATTCCATCGATTCCAAGCCACAGTTTGTTTGCATTGAAGATCCGTCGAATTATGATTAAAATGAGATAAAACTTTACACTGAATTGAATGATCCGTCCCCATTGGCATAATCGATAATTAATAACCCTTATTGCAGACTGCATAGGGTATCCTTGTCAGTACGCCACAACAAAGTAGGTTGTAAAATTCCATTCCATCGTAATCTCCAATATAATCATCACCAACTGCTTACCTATGTCAGGTATCCAAACTGATGATGGTAATATTTAATTGATAAAATATGAAATTATTATCTGCAAAGGTATCAAAAATTTTCACATACGTCGGTTGCATTCCAAAGTTACTAGGCCTCTCCTTCAAACAGATAGAACTTATCAGTTAACTGTCACATCTTCAAAGGCTAGAAAACCTTGATTTTTTTTCTAATTTCGTAATATCTCTGTTCACGCATTAAAACTCTGTTGCAAAATCTTTCATAATATGATATATGGCGACGATAAATGCCATACAGTGTGTAATGAACGAAATTTTCTACCCCTACAGTAGTATTAAGGACTACTCGATTTAAATATTAACTGTCTATGGATTTTTTTTCTAATTTCGTAATATCTCTGTTCACGCATTAAAACTCTGTTGCAAAATCTTTCAGAATATGATATATGGCAACGATAAATGCCATACAGTGTGCAATGAACGAAATTTTCTACCTCTACAGTAGTATTAAGGACTACTCGATTTAAATATTAACTGTCGATGGATCTTTTACCAGAACAATAATGGTCAGAAGCATATTCAATGTGTTTTTGGGAAGTTATTGGTTATTATTACGTGTTTCTAGAATATGAAAAGTTGCCTTTTCTGTTCCTATACAAATTTTCAGCCTCTTAACCTATGTATATTGCAATTGATAGACTGGCAAGTAGAGTTGCCAATTGATCAGTATATTTCACAAGACAATTCTTACAGTGTGTTCATGTTCTTCAGGCGTTGTTTATTTGTCCAAGATATACTATACATTCTTGTTTACAGGTTGTATTAATTAGTATGTATATGATTACCTCTGATTCTTAATTAACATAGCGGTAACATCAAAGGCACGGGTCGGTAAGATTAAAGGGGAAGTGTGCATACAGAATTCTACGAATCATAAGTATTATTCCAGTTGTTTAAAGAGATTCCGAAGTAGTATATTTTCTTGTACGTGGCATACGATAGCTTCTGTACCATTTCCTGTTCTATAGCCTGTGGTTCCTGTAATTGACCAGATCATGACGTCACTACTGCAATAACTATTTGGCTTTGTACGTTATGGACTGAAATATATGACTTTATACTGTAGAAAATAGGACGTAAAACTCCAATTAATATCAGTTGAAAGCTGCCAGAATTTTTTGCAGAAAAGTTTTATAAAGAATGTTAATCTCAAATTTGTCCAGTCAAAGTTGCCAGCAATGGTCTGGAAATTTGACGGAAAATTTTAACAGTGTTTACAGATTTGTAAAATATTTGCGTTCTAGACTGAAATATTCCAATCTCTATAACTGTTTATTGTCTAGAATAGAAGGACGTCAAACCTCAGGCAATTCAGTTCAAAGCTGCCAGCAATGTTCTGGAAATAGGACATAGAATTTTAACAGTGTGTTCAGATTTTGAAACATTCTGCGTTGTGGACTGAACTATTCTAATCTCCATTACCGTGGTTAGTTACCAAAGTATGACAAAAAGTATGGTCAAAACTTTGGTCAAGATAATGTCTAGTTACACTTTGAGCCCGCGTGAAGGATCTGGAGAAGATTACTGTAACCTTTGATGACTATTTTGCACTGTTTGTGGTATTAGTCAGTCAGCAGGTAGCCCCGAATGTTGGAATTCTGGATCGTTTGAAATCACTGAAGAGGACTAAGGAAACTTCCAGTCGAGAGAATACTGGAATCCTGTTCTCAATTGGTGTAATTTCAGTCGTTCAATAACAAGAGAGGATTATCTTGCAGAAATTAGAAATCGGTCACTTGTTTGTGGCGTTTCATCTTCCTCTTTCAGAGGAACAACATCAACCAAAAAGGATTGGAGAATCTGACTGTTGCAAGCAGTATAAAGGACTAGTGTCCTCGATCAAGGAGGACCCGTTGTATAAGACAATAGTACAGGAATATTTGCTGAAGATCTTGGATCTTCCTGGGTAAGTTTAAGTACCTTTAAGCATATTCTCGAGATACTTTTAAAATTAATTCCCCGTCGAACAAAACTCTTTGAATTTTTGTTGTCATTCCGACATCTCATTTAATTGTTGAAAAAATTGGTCATAAACAGTCCGAATTTCATACGTTTTCACCGATAGCTTCAATTGTTGCACATCCGTCTAATGGACGACAGGATAGGAAATCGTGACGGTGCAAGTAGAAATTATGTTACCGAAACGCATACAAAGGCTAAAAAGGGACTTTAACTCCTTCAACATAATATTGATTATTTTGTAATCAATTGACGACGCTCCAATGGATTCAATTTTCATTATAAATAATAGTTTTATCATTAATTATCTAGGCATGACATATGATCATTTGAATATTAATATGGTGTTTAAAGCGACAGTGAGCATTAATTCACAGGATATATTTTGAAATATTTATACCATTGTCCTTTAAATTGACTTAACACTATTTAAAAAAATAATTATTTTTTCCCAGTAATGTTAGTAGAAGAAGTAATACTTGTTTTTTGAGCATATTACAAACTTTGTACATGAATTTGTCCAAAAAAAAATATCAAAATTTCAAAATTTCTCACCAAAAGATGAATTTCGTTCATTACAACTATGATAAACAATTCAAAATCTATTCTGTAAATTGGCTGGCATTGCCACTTGAACAATATTCTGTGTAAAAAAAAAATTCGACGCAAGCCGGAACTTTATCAATATAAGCGTACTGAACCAAGAATAATAGAACACAATAATCATTATGCAGTTCCGACAAAATAGTCAGTATATATATATATAAGTATTGCTTTTGAAGTTTATTTATACGTGGTTCATATTGTTATATTGAGCATGAACAGAGCGAGCTAGATCAAATGTTCAAGGGAAAATATGTGAAATATGGCCCATTTGGAAGCCATGTGGGTAAGATGCTATGTAAAGATCCCGTTTTTATAATGATGGAGATGATGGCGATAAGGATGACAATGATAATGATGATGAGGTTTATTACATTGGAATATGAACAATTTCTTTTTTCTGCCCAATTCCGTGGTTCCTGTTATTCGTGGAGGGCATTCAATAATCAGTCAATATTTTTCTGGAATAGCAGGATGTCCGAAGCGAAACTGGAAAGAGGTGTGTCAACGATACACACTGATTGGTCAAAATAATTTTTTATCAAATATGGTGAGTACTCATAAGCTTGTAATTTCTGTTTTCGTTATTCCAGAAACGAAGATGGCGAAATGGACTGGCAGAGAGAAAGGCATGATGTTTTTGACGGTAGTTTTTCTGATCGTTGCTGCTGCGCTGGCAGTTGTTCTTGCCTTAAAATACCAAGAAGATGATGACCCGTCGGGTAATTTTAATCAATGTTTCTTTTTAAGCGCGACTGTAGGCTCGGTGAGTGTTTTGCTGCGTGTGCAGATAGCTACGGACAACAATTTGCCAAATGGGGGAATCCACTACATAACGCAATCCCATCAAAGCATGTCATTGATATAATTGTATTCTTACGTGTATATGCTATACCAGATGACGGTTCAAATACGTTAAGGCTTCAATAAGGTGCTGTTGTTATCGGTGTAAGTGCTGATTATCTATTTTATTACCCCATCTTTATTTTTTGCAAAGAAGACTGTGGCTGGACGATTTTCATCAATGCTTATAATTGAGTCCAATGTCAGCTGTCGTGTATGACAGCGGTTTGTTATAACCAGCGGTTTTAGTGACGATTACGTCAAGAGATATTACCTATATCATTACATATATATAAGTGTAAGGAAGCCTACAGTTGTATGATTTATGATGTAGGTGGCTCAATTACGTTTCGGCAAAGCGAAAAAAATGTTATATCTATCTGAAAAGAATTCCATTTGTATCAGCATGTACTCCTGAATGAAACGTTTTCCTTAATATTATTTTGTGATGGACACACAAAATTACCTGTACTAACCTGTACTAAAGGTTCGGATGCGTCTGTCTAGCATGCTCTTGAGAAATGATATCATATACTAACCCTGCATGTATTTTCAGAGGAAACTAAAGTAAACCTCGTTACCGAGTTTCAAGTCGGGATCAAAGAAGGTAGCACGGGGCACACAGACGGAGCCTCATCCCATATACTACACACCCTGACAACCAGATCAATTCATCAGGACGACGGTACATGATATATTATTCCTTGATAATATGCTTCATGCATGATATACTTGATATGCTGACGGTTTGATATACTGTATGTTTGATATGCTATATGCTATATACTTGATATGCTATATATTTGATATGCTATATGCTATATACTTGATATGCTATATATTTGATATGCTATCTTTTTGATATGCTATCTTTTTGATATGCTATATACTTGGTATGCTATATACTGGATATGCTTTATACTTGATATACTGTATGCTTGATATGTTTGTTGATTCATATAGTATATGCTTGATATGCTTCATACTTGATGTACTGTATGATTGATATGCATTAATGCTTGATATACTATGTGCTTGATATGTTATAATATTTGATATGCTATATGCTTGGTATGCTAAATACATGATGTACTGTATGTTTCATATGATATATCCTTGATATACTATATCCTTAATATGCTATATGTTATATACTTGATATACTATATCCTTAATATGTTATATACTTGATATACTATATGCTTGGTGTGCTACATGCCTTAGAATATATCGTTAGGAAGGAAAAAAGGGCAAAAACTGAAGAACTAAGTGAATATTTGGACGACATTTGGAAATCGAAAAAAAAGTCTGCCAATAAGCGATCGAGCACGGCTGACTTTGATATTTCTTTCTTTTATTTGCAGTGTGCATGACTCCAGAATGTGTTAAAACTTGTAAGTATTCGAACCGCACTAAATTTCTTCTTTGGATGTTTGTACAGATAGGTATACACTATACTTTCTCTTTCCTTTGCTTTGAATAACGGACTTAGAAAGTTGTCACCCATGTTTACAGTATGGTATTTGAAGGTTATCGGATTGGGAAAACCCTGCATCTTAATATTTCTTGATTTCTATTTCTATTTCTTGCATTAAATAAGCGCGGATGTGTTTTTGCCTTCGTGGTCGCTCCGACCATCTGGCCACGACTATTATACCAACAGTAGGCCTATTAATGTCTGTTATCCTATATGAATATGTTTTCGCTCCAATTATTATCATAATTCAATAATCATTCTATTGTTGTTATTATTATTTCATTTATTCATTAGTTAGGTTTAATAATGTTATTCACGATTATTCTTTTGGTGGCGTAGGTCGGTCGAAGACGCTGACATGGAGAAAGGCTTTTGATAGGACAATAAACCAGGCCCTATGTGCATGATAAGGATTCGTCGAAAATTAGAAAGAGTATTGCCTAATGTCAAAGTTCTAAATTTTGACACAATACTTACATTAACAGAAACGTAAAACTCCATTGTGTTTCGTTTGCAGCGGCAGATCTGCTAGACGCAATGGACCAATCCATAGACCCTTGTGAAGACTTCTTCCAATATTCTTGTGGTAAATGGAACCAGAAGCACGTGATACCAGAGGACAAGTCTGGTTTGTCACGGTTTAACGAGGTCAGAGACGACGTTAAGGCAAAACTCAAAGGTAGTTATTAATGGCATCTTTGATACAACTAAATCCATATTGTTGGCGACTGTCTAGCGATTAGCATTGTGCGCTTGATCGTTATCCGCGAATCTTTGAATAAAGAATAGCGAGAGTCAAATGCCAAAATAATTGGCCTCAGCCTCAGCATTTGTCTCCCCCCCCCCCCATACAGTCAGTCTCCCCCTTATTTGTACCCCCAGTCTCGGAAGGCTGGTGCCGCCACTGCTTTCTTCACTATCCTAGTCGACAAACCTGTAAATAGGTATGGATGATTCGGGAAAGAACCGGGATATGCCAAAAATTGGGCCAAGGACCAGCTGGAAGACCAGATTCTGATGAACCTTAGTTATTATCTATTAAAAAATGTTCCCGGTTACATCTCGTGGTAAAGCGAGTACCGTCCCAATGTGGAATTGGTGTTGTATAATGTGTCAATTTATAGTTCTAATTTTCAGGAGTCATAGAAAAAGATGACGCATCTGACATCGACGCCATCAAGAAAACTAAGATATTTTATCAATCGTGTATGAATGAAAGTAAGTACTGACAATGGGTTTTTTCGTTAGGTGGACAATGGTCTTGGTTATCCGGGTATCGGCAAACAGCCGAGAGGGTATCTTGAAAATCCTAAAACATAGTGTGTTGAGATGCTGATCAACTTGATCGAAGTATTCATCCTTTCTCTTAGCCTTAGCTGGTCGAATAAGGTACAAGATGCGTTCATGTGTAGTAAAAGTGGCCTGGGAAGAATCAAAATGTCCAGAAACAAAATCCGATTTCAGTGCCTAATTGGACTGATCACAATCCCCTTTTCCTTTCACTTCAAAACCGCGGCGTAAATCTCCATTATTTTGTCTATTTCTAGGTTCCATAGCTATGAATAGTAAACCAGAGCTAGACCAAGCTATCAATGAGTTGGGTGGTTGGCCATTACTCCTACCAAATTGGAATGAGACCGGCTTCAATTTGGAGAAGTTGTTAGCTGACTACCTTCTGGTCGGGGGTAATGGTTTGATAAGAACGTCCGTACAGCCCGATGATAAGGATACCTCTGAATACGTGATTCTGGTAGGTGATCCACCACATGATGGCAATTAGTCTTTAGATTATAACATTAATTCTCAGCGTTCAAGTGACATTTTGGCCATTTTGAGGTTGATTTGAGTCTTGAATATATGTAGTCTTCAGGGGTACTAGAAATATGATCAAATCGTATGAATAGGTTGACCATTTTCAGTTCTCCCAAATTATTTTAGTTTACCCTTTCCAGTTCTCACAAACCAACTTAAGGTAATCGCTTTATATTACTCGTTGCTTAATTTCAGCTCGACCAGGGTCTTCTATTTATGGTATCGAGAAGTTACTATCTCAATGGTAGAGATGATGTACATGTACAAGCTTATGAAAAGTACGTTGTGGAGGTAGCTAAGAAATTTGGCGCCAAGAGTCCTGAATCAGACGTCAGAGACGTCATAGATTTTGAGATTCAGATGGCCAATGTGAGTTTTGATTTTTTTTAAACATGCTATTAGGTTTTATGTCAAATGAATGAAAATTAATAGTTCCAGCTCCAGTTCTAGTTCCAGTTCCTGTTCCATGCCAGTGCCAGGCTCCAGGTTATGTCAAGTGAATTAAAATTAAACGTGCCGATACCGGTGCCAGTCCAAGTAAAAGTTTAAGCTCAAGTTATTAATATTTTACTACATTGTTTTATTTATATATATCGTTTTGTTTTTCAGCTCACAACTCCAGCTTCGGAAAGAAGAGACACCAATAAACTATACCATAAGATTGCAATAAAGTCCCTTAACGTAGACAGCAATGGGGTGAGTCGAACAGCCATGAACTTGGTCTGAATTATTTCATATGATATTGGACCTGGGGACGAGATAAGCATTTAATGTGGATTGATATATTCTGTATCAAAATTGTATAGTAGGAGTCTTTTTTAGTAAGACAAAGGGTTTCAAATCAAGCTCTAACTATTAGTAACAACAAGGTGGTATCTTTTTAAATTGCGATGGTTACTTAAATGCCAAATTAATCTGTTTTCAGTTTAACTGGATAAAGTACCTTTTCCTAGCTTTTAAAAACTTCTATAATTCAATGAGCGTAGAAGAAGAGATTGTAGTCTACGAGCCGGGATATTTAAAAAATGTTATAGAATTGGTGAACAATACGCCTAAAAAGTAAGATTATTCTTATAACAGTTCAATTTCCTAAACAGATTAAAAAGTGATACGTAAAACTCCATTCCAATTACTTTCAAGCCATTTCTGTGTTACTTCGTAGCCATTTCTGTGTTACTTTGAAGCCATTTCTGTGTTACTTTCAAGCCATTTCTGTGTTACTTTGAAGCCATTTCTGTGTTACTTCGTAGCCATTTCTGTGTTACTTTGAAGCCATTTCTGTGTTACTTTCAAGCCATTTCTGTGTTACTTTCAAGCCATTTCTGTGTTACTTCGTAGCAATTTCTGTGTTACTTTGTAGCCATTTCTGTGTTACTTCGTAGCAATTTCATAGCTACTTTAATTGTTTCACTGTTATTTATGTGCACATTCGATATTCCTCGACAGAGTAGGATTATGCTGTTGCCATTTTTGGATTATAAAAGTAGAACAGATAATATTCATTTCATTCATTTCCAGGACAGTGGCCAATTATATCATGATGAGATTTGTCCTGTCCAATATACAATATTTATCAGAAGAATTCCGAATTTTGAAACACGATTATAACAAGGTTCGATTCTTCTCTCAGTTTGTAATTCTATATTTAAAGGGACACAGTCGTCTAGATATTTACTCTTCTAGGCGTAATTCCGCTATCCATAGAATTTTTCAGATTTGAAATCCGACACATAGTTAACTTGCTATTCAGCAAAACGTACCCGTAACGAATAATGTTGTTACTTCCAGGGCGTTGTTTTCATTCTCACGTGTTGTAATGTCGTCATACACAAAGCCATAATGCCTGTCGAGGGCACTAATTAGCTGTATTCGCTTGCGTACAATCCAATCCTTTCATTGCATTCCGTGTGAAAATAATAGTGGTTATTGCACTCAAGGTATAAGTACGAAGTTTGCAATAGTATGACATTGTGAAGATGTAGGACGATATGGGTCCTCAACTGCCAAATTCCTTAAAAGTATTCTTATAGGTAATGAGTGGAGCGAAACACGACAGTGCAAGATGGGGGACTTGCCTTGATCATACCCTACATATGTTTCCTGTATCAGGTGGCAGAATGTTTGTAGATAAATATTTTGACGAAGAGGCGAAAAAGGAGGTAAGACTTCGATCAAATTTAATCGTCAATGCACTGAATTGCTGATAAAATCTCCTTGAGGTACCCGTATCGCGTTTCGAACTGAAAATTCTTACTTTTCGATCGCAGATGTCTAAATACAGACAGAATTTGATCGATGAAGAAAATTTTGAGTTAGTTTTTTTAAACTATTTCAGGCTAAAGTATTAATCACAAATATTCGTCAATCATTCAGTGAAATTATCAACGAAACAACATGGATGGACCAGGAAACAAAAGATAAAGCTGAGGAAAAGGTAGTAAAGTATAGTCCTAAACTATAACATATTTCTATCGTGTTTCACTTTAGTAGGTAGTTTAGGAGACTGGGGTAAAAAATATTCCACCTTTATGTCTATGTTGGTTGGATTATAGCTATCTCCGTCATCATGAAGCCAAATTCAATTTTCGATATTTTTTTAAAACAACTATCGACGATATCTAAATGTATATTGAATTCGTTGTGGGGGAAATTCATTTAGATAGAATATGAATGTTGTGTTGCATGAGGGAATACCACGAACGCTACTAACATCTCCATAATAATACGACTGGATCGACAATAAGGCATTATGTTTTTGGGGCGATCATGGGGTTAATCTTCTATCGTTAAGAAATATATATATATATATATATATATTATTTTTGTAAACTCTTTAAGGTATCGGCATTGAGAGAGAGAATCGCCTACCCTGAGTGGATTAAAGATAACGACGAGCTAGATAAATTCCTAGCTGAGGTAAAATTACTAATTTATTTGTGAACCATTCAGAACCATTCAACCACGAGGGTAACCATTGCCGTAATGATACCGACTGCTTAGACTGTCTTTCATTCTTATTAACACTCTGCGATTATATTAACGACTAACGACAGCCGGTTCATCGAGTCAAACTATGACGTTCACTAAGCTATAAGCTCTATTCTGTAAATATATTATACTAGCCTGGATAACCGTGTCTAGCACTAGTCTGGGTAGCCACGCCACAAGTTCGCTTATCTTACAGTTCTAGAGTAACCCCTGTTATCCTTATTAATCTGAAGATATATATTTGTTATCCAGGTAAACGTTTCTGATAGTCATCTGTTCCGCAATGTTCTAGATAAAACGAAACACAATGTTGCAACTAATTTGAAAAAAATAAAGGAATCTGTAGACAAAACCAAGTAAGGAAAATGTACATCAATCCCTCATGGAATAATAAATAAAATTGGCCTTAGTGACTCTTCGTAAAGGTGCAGAGGTATATCTGGTACACTGTCCCTATGTTTACACACACCACTGAACTCATAATATGGAGCTCAAACTCGCTATCTCAACAGCTAATAGCTAAGATATAATTCGTATATAATGGGTATACATTCACGAATACTTCATCTTCTCAGCTGGACTGACTGCATCCGGGATTTTCAGTCAATCTAAAAACATTCTCCCTATCAAATCCCAAGCCTTGTGTTGATTACAACTGGTCTGTATGTTGTTTCAGATGGTATCAGAGCGCTGCTATTGTTAATGCCTTCTATGACCCGAGTACAAACTCTATTAGTAAGTATAAACTCTATTAGTAAGTATAAACTCTATTAGTAAGTATATATTCTATTAGTAAGTATACATTCTATTGGCAAGGATTGTGAAGTACAAATAGTATTGGCTATACAAATTGAATCAGCATTTACTAAGTTTAATGACATACAAACTAGAAATACAGTTTCTATCATTATGTTACGTTTGTCAGAAAAAATGTCCCTTCCGATCCCAAACACATCCAATTTCTAATAATCGTTCACAAAGTTTAATTTCCATCTCGATGACCTTTCAGCTTTTCCTGCTGGTATCTTACAACCTCCATTCTACAACGAACATTACCCAAGGTAAGTCTGTTTGATTGAGACTACTGTTTTTTTTACATTTTTTACATTTATTTTCATTTATATATTTAATAAAAAAAATTCTTGCTTCTTTACTCATATTAATCATTGAAGTTGATTTTGCACGATTATTTTATTTATAAATTAAATCATATTTTTATTAATCATATTTCACATGCTTGTAGTCGAAAGCTCAAAATTTATTGTGCTGTGTTCTTTTATCTGCAGGTCATTAATTTATGGTGGAATTGGTCTAGTTATTGGACACGAGATAACACATGGTTTTGATGATCAGGGTAGTTATGCTTGGATTTCATTACGTTCACCAGCAGCGTAATCGCCCTGTCTGTCAGATTGTATGAAGACGTGTATATGAACTGTAACGAATGTCTTAACGACTTCTATTTGTCACACCTTCATTGAGTAATCTGTCTTAGAACATACTGGCAACTCGACACAAGGACAATATTGATCTTTGGACGAATCGTTTCATTCTTTCATCCCAATCGGCAATTCTTGCTGAATTTGTCTCTAGCTAAACTTTCATGGTAGACCTTTAGCTTTGCATCCTTGTGCTATGAACTGTAACTATACTTTGTTAAATCTAGATGTATCGCCTTCCGCCTGGATACCATTGTATTCGCTTTATTTTCATTTCAACTTTCAGCTTGGACACTAAAACAATAAATCCGAGCTCCCAAACAAGGATTACAATGATGTGGTGTTAATGGCCCACTGTTAAAATTATGTAATCATTCACACAATCTCCTACTTGGCTTGGCGTGTGGTTTGTCGACAATTTAATCAACTACCATAACAGTTCTATTTTTTGTTTCAGGTAGACAGTATGATAAAGACGGAAATTTAAAATCTTGGTGGACGAACAGCTCTTCAGATAATTTTAATGATCTAGCTCAATGTATTATAGATCAGTATTCTAAGTTTACTATTGGTAATGATCATGTAAGTATGTCACGGTTTCATCTGTGACAATAACTGCTCTCTTCGGTTTCTCACTAAAAAAAGGTCGATACAGTGTTTAGTGGTTAATTCCCTAGTTTCTGTGTACATGTACTAGTAACTGCAATGTAGAACTTCACTTGTGTTTTTAAAAAACATTATTACATTGATATACAGAGAGAATGAGATGGTTACAACCTCATGCCCCATGTTAACTGTGGGACGACATGCTCGGAAGTGTCAAAAGCGTGGCTTTGGGACATGTTCGTTTCCTCTGATCTGCATTTGGGACACTTTCGTTCAGCTGTTAGTACACAGATATCGAACAATATAACCCCGTGAAGCTTTAGATTTAGTGATTTTTTTTTCAGATAAAGGGAAAGAACACCCAAGGTGAAAATATTGCTGATAATGGTGGTATCCATGTTGCCTTTAGGGTAAAATTATATTTTCTGTTAACTGATTTCTGGCATAAAGTTTTCAATTAGTGCAGCGAGTGTCATTGGCAATACATGGACAGGTTTCTCTTCTAGAACACCAGATGCTAGTATCCGATTGAGTTTGTCAGTTTAATATGGTTTTTGATAGCCTACGGAGCTTGACAAAAACAGACAATTTCGTGATGGGTTATTCAAGCTAAAATATATATGCCTTGATTCAGGTTGGATCTGGTGAATATATCACAACTTGGACCAAAACACACCCGGTCCTCTTTTACAGACTTGGGCCAATGACTATGCAAACTCGGACTTGTTTTTTTTTTTGGGGGGGGTATGAGTTGTCCCTGCTCCGATCTTGTTATGTTCTGGGATTACACGAATCGAAGATGTCGACATTGAATGGTATGGTAATAGGGTTTGAATGCCAACACCAGGTCGACTTTCAGAACCACAGGCCGTGGCATCAGAATATATTGTGGAGGATTTGAGTCTTCCCGATATACATAAATTGACTTACGACTCTCTTCCGACTTCATTTTATGTAGTTATCATATATTTACAGGCTTATCATAAATGGTTAGAAAACCATTCAGAAGATTTTAAACAGCTTCCAGGCGTAGAGTTAAAACATGATCAACTTTTCTTCCTTAATTTTGCTCAGGTAGGAATCGTCTTTTTATTGGCACTTCGGTCTGGGCTTCACATGTAGCCTATTCAAGTTCGAATACATTCATCAACCTTGAAAAAGCTTGCATCACTTAATCTGTCCTACCTTGAAGTTGATGATTAATTGCAGTAATGTGGTTTAGATCAGAATTCGGAATACGCTGAAACAGAAAGATATTTATACATGTACCTTTTTGTAGACAGTATGGTCTTTTCCCGCCAAAAAAAAAAATTACCTCCAAAATAAAAGATCTTGTTTATCTCCCATTAACAACAGCTTTAGACCACAATTAAAATTACTTTTATTCAATGGCTTTGTTTGGTATCTATCACAGGGATGGTGCGGTCTTCGAACGCCGGCAGCACAACATAACCAAATATTATCAGACCCACACAGCCCCGGTAGATTCAGGTGAGGCCATGTAATTAATTTTGAAACTCTGATCTTATTGACTCATAGATTCTTGTCTGATTTTTTTTTCAAGTTCGAGTTACGTCCCTTCCATTAATGTCAACTTTTTTCTACACTACAGGATAATAGGTACTCTGTCTAACAGTGAAGAATTTAGTAAAGCGTACCAATGTAAACCTGGTAGTAGAATGAATCCAGAACATAAATGTCGTGTATGGTAGTGGGCGTGGTCAGAACTAGATTGTGAGAGGGGGGGGGGGATTTCAAATGCAATAGCGCTGACGAAGCACCGTGTACACAAGCCGCCTTTACAGGGCTTATTGGGTTTCCCCCCATAATAATATTTGAAAAATGAAATAGGGGTACAATTGGGCTACAAACTATTTTTTGAGGGGGTAAAAAAGTTTTATTTAGTTTTATTGTAACGAGTTTTATCTATCACGTCTCTAGGAGTAAAATCTGATAATGTTATCTGTTATAATGTTATAAATACACACAAGATGAT
>NW_008708707.1:802623-824788 GCF_000327385.1 Lottia gigantea | reverse complement strand
GGCTGCAGGAATTCGATATTGACAGTACGGTAATAAATAAGGTGTTAATCGATACAGAAATCAATAAACCCAATCAGTTTATATCGATTACAGTTAGATCTCCGTTAAAATGATCAATAATAAAACAAGGTATAAAGGCACTATCATTCAGTTATCACGCAATTACCTGCAGGCTTAATCCGTTACGTGGATATCTTCTATTTCCTCAATTACTCAGTGTTCCCTTTAGCAAGATTCTCTGTTTCATTACTATTCGTGTTACCTTATTATTCTTTGCTCCATTACCATTCTCTGTTCCATTACCATTCCCCGATTTATAAATTTTTCTCTGTTCCATTACTATTCCCCGATTTATAAATTGTTCTCTGTTCCATTACCATTCCCCGATTTATAAATTTTTCTCTGTTCCATTACCATTCCCCGATGTATAAATTTTTCTCTGTTCCATTACTATTCCCCGATTTATTACTTTTCTCTGATCCATTACTATTTGCTGTTATATTACTATTCCCTGATACCTTACTATTATCTGTTAAATAGTATTCACTGTAACATTACCATTCTCTGTTACATAGTATTCACTGTAACATTACCATTCTCTGTTACATAGTATTCACTGTAACATTACCATTCTCTGTTACATAGTATTCACTGTAACATTACCATTCTCTATTACATAGTATTCACTGTAACATTACCATTCTCTGTTACATAGTATTCACTGTAACATTACCATTCTCTGTTACATAGTATTCACTGTAACATTACCATTCTCTGTTACATAGTATTCACTGTAACATTGCCATTCTCTGTTACATAGTATTCACTGTAACATTACCATTCTCTGTTACATAGTATTCACTGTAACATTACCATTCTCCTTTATGGTTATTCTCTGTTCTTTTACTCTTCTGTCTCCTTTATATTATGATCTGTAACATTACTATGCTCTGCGACATTTTTAATCTTTACATTGCTATTCTCTGTTAGTGTTAAAGTGCTATTCTCTGTTCCATTACTATTACCTGTTGCTGTTCCATTACTAACCTCTGTTTCATTAATAATCCCTGTCCAATGATTGTCCCTACAAAGTTCCCTCATTGCACACTGTAGAACGATATCCACCTTCATTGACCCAATAAGAAACAAAGATTGAATGATATGGAAGATGTCGGATTACTGTGTAGAGTAACAGATTCTGTAATAGATAAAATTGTGAGTGTTATGGATAGATTGTGTTAATTACAAGAGAAATTGATCCGTAAAGCAACCCAATAACACGTCAAGTCTATTTTAATTCATTGCCAATCCATTGACATCTTTGAACCGTAATGATTTAAAGGCGTTAAGTCGTCTAAATGTGTGTTTCACAAGCTTAAAAGGCAGAACTCAATATCAGCTTTCTTTTGGCACTTTTGCTGGAAATCATTTAAAGGAATATAATCGACTACTGTTAGGTTTTACCAATTCTTTGAGCTTAATTGCAACTATCCGTACCACTTTTCAGAATGATAAACCGAGGTTTGCAAACATTTATATAAAATGCAACCTGCTTTAACAGAGGAAAATAACCAAAGCTTCAGTTTCCATTCCTCCATTCCATTTCAATTAGAGGGTAATATACCTTTAAGGTCATCGGATAAATTTACAATGGCGACTATCATCTCATATTATTTAAACTATCGGAAACGCCAAGGTTTCATAAATATTCTACACTACTAGCGAAATTCTATTGTAAACTTGTTTTGGTATGTAATGATATACAAGTACTATACAATATTAAACCTGTATTATCACTGAGATCTATATAAAGATTATAATAAGTATATAAGTATATAGATCGTTAAGTGTGTATTATCAACAATAACGCCCGGTCTTTATTCATATTATATTAAAGTATATCAATTGCCGATATATACTACAATGGTTATGATATATGCATAATGTATTATTAGAATCTGTACTTTTGCAAATGCCTCTACTATAGTCCATACTTTGTGTTTTTTTTAATATAACGCATGTCGGGGGCAGATATCGTTCAGATGTGGCAATAAACTGAGGCCCCGTGTATCGCAGGCAGTGCAACCTCGACGGTTGGAATTCGGCGATACGTAGATTAATGGCCAAAATTAGCCTTATTGTACATAGCATTGCGTACTCTGTATTCATTAGCCCGATAAAGTACGGAAAAGTAGGACGTAAAACTCCCACTCCTAAAATTCGTATACAAAGACAAAAGTCAATGAAAAGATCAAAGCATGTACGTGCACGATAGAATGCAAAATAGAGGGCGTAGACTGTAAAACTATTGTTCAAAAACCCAATGTACCATTATATAGCTATGAATGGAAATCAAGACATTACGTATATATTCAATATTGTTATTTATTTCATAAAATATAGCAATCATGCATTTCAAAATAATAAAAAAAAACATACCTATATACATTGGCGAATTAAATGATGGACATTTGTACAAAAACAAATATATTACAATCCTTTAGCATTTTTAAGGAAGTTGTATTTAAAAAATAATGCTAGTTTTAGCCCCTTTTAGAGTAACGAACTATAAACGTCTCCATTTTCAATTAAAAAGAAATATTCGTATATCAACTGATAGATATTAACTGAAATTTCGAATAGTTAAAACACTTCGTTTATATTCAATTGTGGGGAACGGGCCCGTCGGAATTTAGTTCTGAAAATGCATAAAGCACACACGTGTAGTTCCGTATTTACATACGGGTAACTCAATTCAAATTCAAATGGTTAAGCGAATATTGAGGGATATATCATAGTTATATATCAGTTGCTAAGAATATAATTTAGACGACTAAATCCCTTTAACGATAATTAAATCAGAGTAATTAAAAGGGGCAGATGGTGAAGAATAAAAGTACTTTATTGTCTGATATCACGATAATATCACATGAAATCCCAATACAATATAATTCATTAGGGCTAATTAGTGTGATAATTTGCCAATTGGCAATTTGGCAAGTGTGTCTGATAGATTTCTGAAGAAGGAAACAACTATATTTTACAAGGATAACAACTAAGGTTCACAGTTAAGGATCCTTTCTACCAACTGGTCTTGGCCAAACCTCTTGGCATTGGTCTTTCCCAGATTATCCGTGCCCATTTACAGCTGGGTCGACTGGGACCCAGTGGAGAACTTTCTGCAATCATATTACACAAACAATTTTGTGGTTTTTAGCTGGGCTGTAGAAGACAACTCAACATTATGACAGGTTTTGTTAACTCAACGCTAAGGTACTCACGTCGCAGCAAAAGTTCCCTCGTTGCCTACTGCATTGTGTGTCCAGTTATATTTCAACAAATCAAAGTAAAAGTACATGTAACCATAAAATTCCAATTCATACATTAAATCTTAATACAAGTAAGGATTACAATATAATCAGTGGCTTAAAATGTAGAAACAATCGATACAGATAGAAAAATCAATAATCAGTTAAAATGGACGGATTATCTGATTAGGCCGGATTATGTCGATTCCAGAGTTGTAAAAAACAACAAACAAACAAACAACGATGTCAACAACAATAAGTGGCAACAACAAAATCGGCAGATTGACAACAAGAACTAGTAAAAAACAAAACGGCAGATTAACAACAGGAACTAGTGAAGAACAAGACAGCACAATGCCTGTTAGGTGTGGCATCGACTTCAAAATAACTCAAACCGAGATAATGAAACTGGATAGTGCAACTTTCACACAGGCAAGCAATCTTGTGTCTGTTGTGACTACCTAACTATACAACAAACACTGAAATTTTGAACAGGACTTAAGTAAAATAACTGTGTTCTAAATACACGGTCTCAATAGCCTATAAACTATTTGAAGATAAATCACGTTTTAAGTGTTGATTTAATTATCTTAGATAAGAACGTGAGGTGTCGAAAACTAGACCTTATCTCAAGAAATATTTAAAATGGCGGACAGTACTTGCTTACCCGTCTGCTATTGGACAATAGCTATGAGAGGAAACAAGCCGAACATTTGCTAACAATTTATGTCTTGTTTACAGAAAATCTTTAATGTACTTTAATATTCACAATATATAATGCAAGTTTTGAAGAATCTATTAATAGCACGGTTTGGCGAGCACATCTCATCTTACCGGAAGTATGAAATTTTCAGACATGCGCCCTTTAAAGCGTTTTGAACTGAAGGATTAAGCTTGTACTTGAGAGATTTAAGCCCTTATTAGCGAGATTATCCCATTCACCAACTGGGCCTCTATCAGTCAAATAATGTACAACAAAACGAAGGTTGGTTCAAAAGGTTGCATGCCCTTACAGCCAAAGGGTCAAAATGTTAACAATCAAATTAAAATCAGATTTCAATTTCGTTGCTTTTTTCTGATATTTTCGTCTCCATTGTAATCTAACAAGGCTTTTACCACAGTCATGTTCTAATAACATTATTCTTTAACCAATCGAAGCGTCTTATGATAACAATAACAAATTGTTGGATAACGAAACCAGTAGAGCATTATGATAACCTCTTTGAGTTTCGCTATCCCGCAATTCGTTATCTTGATTATATCACAATATTGTAATTATGAGGAAGATTTGAGCTTCGGGTCCGCTCGATACATTACACCCACCGTAACATTACCTCCCACGAAATGTAAACCAAAACCCTTCAGTCCTTACCAACCTAATGTTAAACAATAAACAAAAGATCAGCAAGAATTTTAAAGGGATTGCAACGAGGGTTTTTAAACTTTATATGTGCATCGGAGACACTGACAGCATCATTCTAATTGTCAGTCAAATGTCTGTGGTTCCTATGACGTCACCACCGGAAAAAGCGCAAAAGATATAAACTTTAAATAATTGTTAAAATAACGGATTAAGATGTGATGGAGATCTATTTTGGGTGTTTCTGAAGAAGGCAGTAAGTAACGTCAAATAACAGGACAATGATAATTATAGTTTTGATATTATGGAGCTTTTGCGATAGTGACGTTATAATAACGTTTCAGTGGAATTGCAAACCCCCCACCGAGCCTTTTCTATACATACTGCTTAATGTTGTGATTTCACACAGATAATCCCATCAATATTAACAGAACAAAAATAACAAATGTTAGAATGAATCTTTGCACAATAACAAATTTTAAAGTATCCCAAAATATTGTGGATAACAAGGAATAACAGCAAACATGATTTAAGCGAGTTCTATATACACTAATTTACGAAAATAACCGTTATTTTTCGGCAATATATTTTTTGACGAAAGCTCATTAAAAATCTATGTACATTTCGAGGAAAATATGAAAAAAATATATTCAAAACTGCTCCACATTAAAATCGTTGCACAATAAATTCCGAAAAAAAAAGTTCCTCGAATCCAAAAATCCAAAATATTGAGCATTATGTCTCCATCACAGATGTTCAAATAAAACATATTTACATCTACTAATTAGGAACACAGTCTTAAGGCCGATCCGAGCTAGATCTCAAATTAGATAGCTCCAGTGCGAGTGTAAAACGTATCCGCGACGATTCGGGTTCGCCCATACGTCGGTTTTTTAATTTCCTCCTTTTTGACCACGTCGTTCAATCTCCATCCGTATTCCCAGGAATTTAACAATGGATATGGAAATTTTTCCTCAGGAATTTGGAAATATCTGGACTGTAAATACTGATATCGGCCTTTTCCTTCCTTGGTGAACCCGTCGTAAAGTTTAGAATTTGTGTCCGGAGTTGCTGGACGCATGTTCAAAACAGTATTCACATTGCCTGACGCACTCTTGGTGACCAACGCATCCCAATCAGTGGTTTTCTTTTTATTGAATCGTTGTTCTTTGGTAATTGCAGGTAATCTTTCCATCAAAGCTTCGGACGGTTTCGATCTTTCTTCAATATTTCGGCGAAATACTTCCATCTGTCGGGGTTTCACCGCATCCTGCCCCCTTCTTTTTTGATGCCAATTTAAACGGGTATCTCGCTCCTTGTTAATTGCCTCGGTCAAGAAATTTTGACTCTCAACAGTGATACTTGCGTTTCTAGCTGCCATTTTGTGCGAATGTTTTCCACTGTTAAAACTTTTTCAATTAATGCACACACCTCCAAAGTCAACCGTATATTGACTTGAGTTAATAATATTGCGGGTAAAAGAGCGTGTCGAACATAAACGTCGCCATTGACAACGTGATGTAATAATTCTCGCGAGATCTCACGAGCTTGTGCGAGATTAAAAATCCAAAATGGCTCCTACTTGGCCAGAAGAAGTGGATGTCTTCTCCGTTCCTCATTCTAGAATGAAGGAATTGGTTCAAGGTTACTTAGACCAGGTTTGTCAATTTAAGAATCATTTCAGGAAAACTTTTTCACAACTGTCAATCAGCAGATCTGAGTTCCTAGCCTTTTTCAAGGTGGAAATTGGCTCAATTTTGGCATTTACTGATTTTACACATGTCAACAGTGTCAGAGTTACGAAAAAATGTCAAGTAGAGGCAGGGAATCAAGTGCCAATTCAAAGCTTATTTCACTTTGAAATACTGTGAAAATAGCAGACCGAAGGAATCTCTAGGCTGTGATTATTCATTATCTTAAATGACTTGTATAATTTCTTATCCGGTTATCTTGGCACAGGTCCAAGTTTATGCGACATGTATTTCATCAGGTAGTCAATCATCATGGATGATAAAACGTATAAAACTATAAACTGTACCACTGTTTATATAACAAACAAATAAAATGTTATTTTATGAATGCTAGTTCAGTTGTTTGTCTATCAAACTCATCCTAAAGGGAAAATATATGCCTTACATAAACTTACTTAAAACGCATAGTATCGGTACAATAAAATAATAACCCTTAAGCTCGACTTAAAGTAACAGAGTTAGATTTCTGAAACTTAACAAACAAGCTTCAATTTCATTTGCAAATCAATGAACATGAATAAAAGTTCATTTGATAATGACAAAGCACTCTAGTTTTTAAATTGCTGTATCATTGCTTTGTATTTGACAATTGTTTCAAAAACCACTTTGTTTTCACTTTTCAGATTTAACATTCTGCGTCAAGTTTCCATGCAAAAATTATTTGTCATCTGACAGAAAATTGAAATGATACAAATAGAAGCCATAAATGTCCTGATACACATAAAAATCTAGGAAATAATTTTACAACCATTTCAATTTTAGTTTCTTTTCTTTCAGATGACAGCTACAAACTTTTCTAACGTTATTCATCTTACAACTTTACTGGAGAATCTTTGTAATGCTTTCCAGGAATTTAAGATTCACGAACAAATTGAAAATAAGTATATATTGTGTAGACTACGACAGAAACTGCGCTCCCTGTCCATCAGGAATAGTGCCGTGTGCAACTGTCACTCGGACAACCGTTTGTCAGAGATGTTGGAGCTAGTCAAAGATGGATTCCAATGGATGTGGCGCCCACAAGCAGAGCGTCTCCATTATGGGTTTAAATTACGCAGAGCTTTAGAAGAATTTACTGGGAGCTTTATTCCACATATGGAAGAGGAAGAAGCAGTAAGTGCTTTTACTTTTATGGTGTCTTGTGTAGGGCTCTGGATGTAACATGTATGTGCCAGTCATGTCTAATTGGTGCTTCAAAATGGCAGACCATAAGTTTAATCATTAGGTCATTCATTATCCATGAAAATTGTTACATTTTATAAACATGGCATAAACAGTTTAACCTGTATCAATATAAGCTTAATCAGACATTGAAATCATTCCAGAACACACCACATTATTACTGTTATAAGCTTATGGTTTTGTGATATTATAATAATATAAATGAGTTGGAATGCTGCCAACACTTTTATTGTCTCAACAATATATTCATCGTTAAATTATGCAAATACAATATACATAATTCAAATTCTTTATAAGGATTGCCAGTAAAATAGATAATTTGAAAATTGATTTTTACTCCCCAAAGTTTTTGAGAAATACTAGATCTTTCCTTATTCAAAATGTCTTTAAGGACACAAATATTGGGCCACAAGGATATTTGGCCCCTTATTGCTAGCTCCCCATTTGTAGAAATTATTTACATCACAGTCTCTCTTACTTTCTTAAAATTTTGTATCAAAAAGCCTTGTATTAATATAGCAAAAATCAGCTTAAAGTGTACTGAACTCAATTGAGCTTTAATTGTTAAAGTCATTTAATATTTTTTAAGCTTTTCAATTTATTTCAGATATTTCAACCCATGCTGATAGAATATTTCAGCTATGATGAATTGAAGGCTATTAAAGCTGAGGTTATTAAACAACATCTTCGTAAAGCTTCAGATAATTATCAAGAAGAGAAATTTGTTGAAGATACCAGATCTCGTAAGTTTTTGTCAACTTATCTCTTGGGATTTTGTCAATATATCTTTCAAGTTTTTTGTCAAGTTTTCTTGTAAGATTTTGTCAACTTATCTTGTTAGTTATTGTCAACTTATCTTGTAAGTTTTTTTCAACTTATCTTGTTAGTTATTGTCAACTTATCTTGTAAGTTTATGTCAACTTTTTTATATAAGTTTATGTCAACCGGTCTCATTTAAGTAATTGTCAACATATCTCGTGGAATGTTGTCTACTCATTTTTAAGATTAGTCGACTTATCTTATAAATTTCTGTCTGTCAACTTATCTTAAGGTGCTCGTACACCATAGCCATGAGTTCTGAACTAGCAACCTAGCAACTTAGTTCCTGTTTTCCTCTTGGTTTTTACCTTTGAATCCTGTTATTTTGCAGGTGAAGTTTCAAGTGAAGAAGAAGAATCAGCAGACAGTAAACCAAGTTTAGATATTTTACCAGATGAGATTCTGTTGAATATATTATCATACTGTACCCCTATAGACTTGACACGATGTAGTCAGGTGTCCCAACGATTGAATACATTATCACTGGATGGTTCTTTATGGACACAGTTGTATCCGGTTCACTGGGCTCAAGGTAGGGTTTTCTCTAAGCATTTTAATACCTTCAGGTTTTTTAAACTAGTCAGTGATTCAGGTTGGCGGAGCTGTCGTTGAAAACTGAGGCCCTGTAGTCTACAGACTGTGCTTGTAAATCCCTCAACAGTTTAAAATTGAGAAAAGTATAGGCTAATGCAGCTGTCTTAACAAAATTTCCCTCATTGCTCATGGCATGGCGTAATCATTTGACTTCCCCTTTAACTAAGTGTTACTTTTAGGAAAGTGGAGTAATAGAAAAGAAGTTGAAGAATCTGATATGGAAACCAGCGCTGATGTGTTCGAAACTTATATTGTTATAGATGAGGATGCTGATGTTGATGAGACACCAGGAAGTGAACTCTCTAGTGGAGGTGATGACACCATACAACAGGTATAGCTTTGAAACATCTCAAGAATGCTCTCTTCCAGCTGGTCCTTGGCTGAGACTCTTGACATTGATCTTTTTTTATCAGCAATCTTTACACCTGGGTCAACACAGATGAAAAAGATCTGGATGGATATTGACTTAGGATTTCAAGGATGCTGTCTACAGGCTGGTCCTTGGCTGGACCCCTTGCAGTTAAGTCAAGCAGGATTACACCTTAGGTGCAGGAGGATGCTGTCAACCATGCTTTCCATGAATATCCAATCCCTTTACACCTGAGTCAACATTAATAACAATGTCTTCTAGCATGTCCTTATCCAATCAGCTGAAGATAAGTAGGATGTAAAACTCCCCATTTCCTTTTCAGGTTAAAAAAGAAGTGAAAGTATTGTTAGCCATTGTAAAATATTTACTGCCACGAGTCGGCCATTTCATCAAGAAGTGTTCTTTAGCTTACAGTAGAGGACTGAGTAATGGCATTGTAAGTGAAAAATTATTCCTGGTCTTTTTATGTGTATCAGGATCACTACTGATTCCATTATTAATTTGCACCACTCCAATTTTCAGTCAGACATCTGTTTCATTTTAGGTTTATATTTGTGAAGAGGACTGAAGTAGTCCAGGTTGTTAATTGTCATTATTTCTTTGCAGGTGAAAAAAATATTAAAGTTTTGTCCTAACCTAGAATATTTGAATTTAAAACAGACCCGAGTGACAGATGCAGCTTTTAAAGTGTAAGTTATCTCCTTTGTTGATCTGCAGATTTCTTTTATGCTCAAATCAGAGCAAGGTATCACCTCTTTGACTTTTCTTTAGACAGGGGGTAGTAGGGGCTCCCTAATGTAGAAAAAGGGTACCGACAGTCTTCATTGATTTTTTATGCTTCGAGATAGGTCAAAATATTCATGATTTAACGAAAAGTATTTTCCAAAACATAGGTGTAAAGTGAACAGTGTTCTATTTCAAGACATTAAAGATTACTTGACAGTTAAAAGAAGGGTTGGATAATTCTGCTGTCCAATCAAAATTTGCCTCATTGCATACTTCAGTGGGGTGTAAAAAACTTCATTTTATTTTTGTTGCAGGCTTGGAGAAGGAAAGTATGGTAGTAAGTTACGATATTTAGATTTAACTGGTTGTAAAAACATTACAGACTTTACCCTTCAAAAACTTGCCGAGGCTTTGCAATATTCTTCACCATCGGCTTCGAACGTTTCTTCAGTGATACCCAAAGATTCTAAAGACTTTACTCAGATGCAAATTGATCCCATATGTGATATTGAAGACTTTGAAAGAACAAGGAAAAGTGCGTCTGCAACAAATACTGATTCCCGCCCTAATTCAAGACAAAGTAAGCGTGGAATTTGTAATCAGTGTGGAAAAATGGCCATTGGAGACTCTGTGAATTTTGATGGTGGTTCTGTTTGTCCAGTCGATGCAGCCGTGTCCGTATTACAAGACTGTTTATTTGAGAATTACGATAAATCGACAGGTCTTCAAGAACTTCAGAACGAATTCGATCAACTTGTGTCATTAGTAAAGGGAGATAACTCTCCTCATCAGACTGAAATATGTTATGACCTAATTGTCAGTGATACAGAAATGAAAACTGAGAAGTCTCTGACTGTCCAGTCATCAGATAGTGTAGATAAGGTAGAAACATCATCCAGTACTACTAGACCAGGCTTAGAATATCTGAATCTGTCTGGATGTCAGAATATTACAACTGATGGAATCAGGTATGGATCATCTTTTCATTGTCAAGCTGTTATGAACGCCTTTTAATACCTTGACATCAGTAGTCGCATTTTTTCATCGTATGACATCTTTTGACAAGATTATAATTCAAGATTTATATCTATCTCGTTTGTTAGAGATCAATATATAGCCGGACTGTGCCTAGTTTTAAGGCACAATAAGAGAACTTATTTTGTGTTGAGAGTTCTGATTTGTCGTAATTGCTAGCGTGCAATGCAAAAAGATTTATCAGAAAATTCACATTATATACCTTATGAATGCAGAAATCATGATGGGTATTGAACGCAACATTAGTTAGTATTCATTATATCTTTGTAGGTATCTGGTGGAGTTGGGAAGTCTACCGAATTTAAGATATCTAAATCTGTCTGGTTGTATGGACGTTTCAGGGGAGAAAATCTATGAACTGGTTTCAATATGCCCTGTGTTGGACCACTCTCAGCTGTATTATTGTGATAATTTAACAGATGATCCATTCCCTGAGACAGCCAGTGGGTGCTGTAATGTAGATTGTGGCTCACGATTTTGTTGCAGAAATTAGTGGTAGGTGGTTAACTTCTGATCTTGTTTTGATTCTTGTCCATTCAAAGTTTTAACTGGCTAATCATGACCCTAACATGCCTGTGTCTGTGTTTTTGAAAAATTGCTTTACTGCTATTTTACAAACTATTTTCCTCCATTACACTCTCAGTCAAATTGTTTACAGTCTTTCTGTCAAGGCAGTTGATTGGCTGTATTTGTTAGTGTATAATCCAATCAGATAGCTGCATTTAGAAACTTCAATGATAAATGGAAGGTGACAATTGCTGTCATTGTCATGATCTCGTAGTCTGAATAGAGAACACATCATATGACAGAAAATTAACTATTGTCTGTAGCAATTGGACTATTTAGAGTTACTTCCCTTCTATAAATACAACTTCTTCACACATAACTTAACTTAACGCTATACTCCACTAATTCCTCGAAAACTTATTCCATTCTCCACCTGTATTTGTCAATTCGGCATCCCTTTTAGAGAGTCTACATAGCTAATAAGATTTAAAATTCTTGCTCATTCTCAATTCTCAGTTCTGGGTCCATCTGCATAACTGATTCTTTTATTTTTCAGGCGATTGATTCAAACTATTATCAGCTTTAATTGCAAGGCTTCCTGCTTGTTTAATTTGTGGCAGGCTAGCTTCAGCTTCTAGTGCTTAAATTAGCTCCCAGTTATTTGCTTATGGTTACTATGTTAAAGATATCAGAAGAGTAAATTTAGGAACTATATAATACAATAAAACAGAATGTCAAGTTATTTTAGAGCTACCAGTACTGTTAAAGGGATTATAAAGAGGTTTTTTTTATCTTTTAAGGTTATCGGGGACACTGATAGCACCATCCTAATTTTTAAACATCTGTGGTTCCTGAAATTCCACTATAATTAAGCATTTTGTAACATCATTATAGCAAAATCTGCTTGTAGTATATAAAAACCTTTGGGATAGTGACATCATTAAACGCTTAATTTTAGTGGAATTGCAGGAACAACACACATCTGATTGAAAATTGGAATGGTGTAAATCGATGCTATGTCTTCAATACACTTAAAAAGTTTTTAAAACCTCTTTAAATCCCATTAATAGGCCTATAATGATTATTTTATTATAGTTGTATGGATTGTATCTACTTTAATATGAAAGGCTGTGATTCCTGTTAGTGCTATTGAGTAATTGTTAAAATATTTCAAATTCTTTTATTATTTTGTCTCATTTTATATCTTATATTTTTTACTGCTTTATGGCTTTAGCTATTGGGTTGTTAGTGTGTTGCTTTTCTATAGTCTTTTAATTAAAGGTATCTTTTTCAAAGGGTGATTCGAAATATAAATGCCAACAGTTCAATGAATTGGAGGAAGTATTAGTGTTCTTAAAATTGTTGACTTCAATTTGTTTTTTTAGACTGTTAATCCAAACTCAACACAATAATCATGTATAAAATGAAAATTCTGAGGTCTTGGTTTCATTTTTTTTCTGTGGGTAAATAGATTTGCCATCCAAGTTCTGATGAAAGCATTGAATACCAAGGTATAAGTTCCATCTCAATCAAATGCATGGTTGGCGGTAGAAATTGTTCATGTCTTGTCTCCCTTGTATGTTCGTCTCTTAACAATAAAATTCTTATTCATATTCAATTGTTTGTATATTTTTGAAGACTCTATTGATTTCCGTTTATATTATTTATTAATTAATTTGTAAATTATACGTAAATTCTGAACTCCTGGGCGAAACCCTTATTATATGAATATGGGCATAGTCCTTTGTATAAAAATGTTGTTTTTGATGCTTAAAATTCAACGCCGCGTTGGCTAGGAAGCTATTTGGACAAAGTGAATGGGGATCCTATTTACGTATTAAAAAAGTGGCGACGAGACTTATTAGGCTAATAAAAACACAGTAATCAAGGATTAAAGCTATCATACTTTCATAAAATGTTGAATTACTTATCAACAAAAAATTACGCCTGTGTATCTTCCGTATGTTCATATTTTACTGCTAGCAGTCGCTATGCTTGTTGAAGAAATATGGCCGCCACCAACCAGCCGAACGAGGTTAAATCTTTTTGAATTGATGAGATTTTATTAATGAATACATGGCATCTTTAACTGTTAAATCTTGTTGTATAAATTTGACTTCAGCTCTTCCATATTCTGTGGAAGTTCTCTATCAGCGCTTTCGGGTAGTAAAAACATCAACCCTGTTACAATAAAGCAACAAGTTCCAAAAATGGCTCCAGGAGCCCATGGCATATATGCCGCCTGAAACAAATTATGAAAATAAAGTTGAGTGAAACGTGCGTATCTGCGAATGATCGAGAAAATGAAGTGTGCAAAAAGCTAAAATAGTGTGTCTCGTAATACCAATCCTCTACATACTGTTAATGAATGGATTGTATATTGACTATATTCAGCCTTGACCACGAGTGTCGTAAACTGTCTTAGCTCACAACAATAATAACAAGGCACGAAGGTAGATAGTTAATACCTCACAACAAAAATAACGAGGCACGAAGATAGATAGGTAATACCTCACAACAAAAATAACAAGGCACGAAGGTAGATAGGTAATACCTCACAACAATAATAACAAGGCACGAAGGTAGATAGGTAATACCTCACAACAAAAATAACAAGGCACGAAGGTAGATAGGTAATACCTCACAACAAAAATTACAAGGCACGAAGGTAGATAGGTAATACCTCACAACAATAATAACAAGGCACGAAGGTAGATAGGCAATACCTCACAACAAAAATAACAAGGCACGAAGGTAGATAGGCAATACCTCACAACAAAAATAACAAGGCACGAAGGTAGATAGGCAATACCTCACAACAATAATAACAAGGCACGAAGGTAGATAGGCAATACCTCACAACAAAAATAACAAGGCACGAAGGTAGATAGGCAATACCTCACAACAAAAATAACAAGGCACGAAGGTAGATAGGTAATACCTCACAACAAAAATAAAAAGGCACGAAGGTAGATAGAAAATAGCTCACTACAATAATAACAAGGCACGAAGGTAGATAGGCAATACCTCACAACAAAAACAACAGGCACGAAGGTAGATAGGCGATACCTCACAACAAAAATAACAAGGCACGAAGGTAGATAGGCAATACCTCACTACAATAATAACAGGCACGAAGGTAGATAGGCAATACCTCACTACAATAATAACAAGGCACGAAGGTAGATAGGCAATACCTCACTACAATAATAACAGGCACGAAGGTAGATAGGCGATACCTCACAACAAAAATAACAAGGCACGAAGGTAGATAGGCAATACCTCACTACAATAATAACAGGCACGAAGGTAGATAGGCAATACCTCACAACAACAATAACAAGGCACGAAGATAGATAGGCAATACCTCACTACAATAATAACAGGCACGAAGGTAGATAGGCAATAGCTTACAACAAAAATAACAAGGCACGAAGGTATATAGGCAATACCTCACAACAAAAATAACAAGGCACGAAGGTATATAGGCAATACCTCACAACAAAAATAACAAGGAACGAAGATAGATAGGTAATACCTCACAACAAAAATAACAGGCACGAAGGTATATAGGCAATACCTCACAACAAAAATAACAAGGAACGAAGGTATATAGGCAATACCTCACAACAAAAATAACAAGGAACGAAGATAGATAGGTAATAGCTCACAACCAAAATAACAAGGCACGAAGGTATATAGGCAATACCTCACAACAAAAATAACAAGGAACGAAGATAGATAGGTAATAGCTCACAACCAAAATAACAAGGCACGAAGGTAGATAGAAAATAAAATTATTGTACTATATTTCCATAACACAAGAAAGATGGCTATTGCAGTCAAGGTATAAGACGCAGTTTATATTCAACACTAGTTTTTCCTATTAGAAGCAAGCCATACGCTATCCCAATGGTGATTGTATAAAAGCCAAAAGAAAAAATGAGTCTTTGTGTAGACTTTATTTGTTTTTGAAATGTATCCTAGATGTGATTTGCTGATTATAAGAAACTTCATCAAAAATATAACTGTCAGTATAGGTAGACACTTTCTTAATTCTAGATATTAACACAGGGTTTTGGCAAATACAGTACGGCATAATTAATAATGATGCCAAGTAATTAAAATGTTAAAAGAATTGTAAAGAAGTTTTCTAAAATTTATACACCATTCCAATTTTCAATCACACGTGTGTGCTTCTAGCAATTCTAGCACTAAAAATAAGTGACGTCACTAATCTCAAAATATGCTTTATCACACAAGGACTTAGCGATTAGTGGCGTTATAAAACATTAAGTTTTTAGTGGCATTGCAGGTACCACAGTAGTATAAGAGTATATAGATAGGGGGCACTTTATATAATTTAAAAAGAAATCACTTTTTTCCTAACGTCATTTTTTTGATACTCTTATACTACTTACCACAGACGTCTGATAAAATTGGAATGGTGCAAATTGATGCTATCAGTGTTCAGGATTCACTTTGACGAGCTTTTTCCCTGATTGTAATTTACCACAATTTATCACACGAAAAAGAAACACAGAACAGGCTTAAAGATGGGAATAAACTTACATCGGAAACGAGCGAAAAATCTTTAGGTTTGGCCTATTCGTAACCATGGATACAGGATGAAGTGTTATATTCGAAAGTTGCATTATACAAGTATTTTATGGTACATCTACCGTATTCAAAATGAGTTTGGTTGTAATCAATTTAGGTTTGATTATATTCAAAATCTGCTGCGTAGTTTTTAAAATTTGTTTGGTTCGTTAGCATCGCGCTATTTAATGTTGGTGAGCAGACACATTCATTGGCCTGGGCTGAAAATAAATGGATCCAGAAAATATCACACAAAATCGACCGAGTGGCAATGGGCAATACGTGGTCAGGGCAATCAAACCTAAAGTGAAAATATGTATGACACATTCATACAAAAGAACAATTTACCCATCCAATGAACACAATGGCCATTACAACGAAAAAAATCGATACTTTATCAAAAACCAGATGGTTACTTGCTACGATGAAGCATTAATACTTACAAATGAACAAGCTGGCCACTTTCACAATAATATTATTGCGATAAAATAATTGTTTTGATACTTACCACCGAAGAAGACGACGGTCACTTGTCATGATGAAGCATTGATACTTACCAAGTAACAATATTGCCACTTACAACGATTAGACATTGAACACGATGGTAACTCGAAACGATGAACCACTGGTACTTGCCAACGAAAACGATGGCCACTTGCCACGATGAAGCAATGATACTTACCAATGAAGAGGATGGTCACTTGCCACGATGAACCATTGATACTTACCAATGAAGACGATGGCCACTTGCCACGATGAACCATTGATATTTATCAACGAAGACGATGGCCACTTGCCACAATAAAGCATTGATACTTACCAATGAAGTCGATAGCCACCTGCCACGATGGCGCATTGATTCTTACCAACAAGGAAAACGTTGGCCACTTGCCATGATGAAGCCTTGATACTTACCACGGTAAAAGTATTGATTTGACACTTACCAATGAAAATGATGGCCATGACTTGATAAGCTTCTGAGAACCAAGTTAAAGAAGCAGCTACATAGTTGATAATTTGATATCGCCCAACACCACCCAACGATATCAAAACTTCGTCGACATCAACTGTACGGATATCTCTCTTATCCATATTATTTTAGTTCAGCTTAAAGGGATTGTAAAGAGTTTTTTTTAATTTTGTATCTGTATCGGGGATTGCAGGAATTACAGGAACCACAGACGACTGATTGAAAAGTGGAATGGTGCAAATTGATGCTATCAGTTGTTCAAGGATCCTGCAGAATAAAACCTGCTATAATATCACACGTATTGGAAGTTAGAAACGATCCTCAGGACCCGAAGTCGATATCCTTGTTAAATATTGAAGTTTGATCTCATAATACACGAAGGACTAACTGATAGACCGGATCTGTTGGTCAAAGTTGGTCAAGTGCCATCCAGTAGATAAGCTCCAGCAGAATAAAGCTGCTTCTTCCCTGCTATACTCTAATAACCAAATGATGAAAAAAGTCCATACGTTAACGTAACAGCCAGTAGAACCTATATTTCAATTTCGTTTAGGTTTTCTGATATTTTGTTTGTCATTTGCATAAAAATAAAGTACGGTACGTAGAGCAAAAGGTTCTACATAGACACTCAATATTTGTGTTCAAGAAGATTGTAAGATCTCGGTTACAATCTCTATATATGTATAGTACTGTCAACATGTGTGCATAAAATTCCATAACAGTTCAACACACAATTAAAATTCAAAAAATATTACAATCAATAAATATAAAGCTGAATCTGGTTAAGGAATGAATGGTTGCCTATATCATCCAGTCTTTCTTTGTCTACGTACAGGTACTTCGGCAATCCTCGGCAGTTTCCGTAAGTTGAATCTGTCTCAGTAATGAATGATTAATTTCGTTGTGACTTCTTGTGCAAGGGTCTTTATTTCCGACAATTCACATTTATTTGTCCAGTGATAGTAATGTTGCGATTTAAATATTAGTGCTGGCACGATATATCGGTGAATCGATGTATCGTAATACGACATGCCACGATACGCGTATCGTATCGCAACATTGTGTATCGATACTTGGCGATAAAAAAATTGGGATTTCTATAAGTTACTAAAAATTGTTAGAAACTTTTTATAAGATAGTGGACCCTAACCACTTCTATCAACTATATTACCAAATATCACAGTTATAATGTTATGAATTAATATTAACTTTGAAGAAAAAATGTTGATTTTTATCCCATTACTCCACATCGCGATATGTATCGTATCGTGACCCTTGTATCGCGATCGTATCGTATCGTTGCATGATTGACGATACCCAGCACTACTAAATGGCAGTGGCTATTTACCATTGGCGTTGTAAGCGTGGTAAATAGTCATAACTACCCTTACAGCTACATACCAAGGCATGGTAACTTGTTAAATTAGACCAATTTTACCACGTTTTTTTTTATTTGATGTATTTCATCCAATTTTTTTTAATATTTAAAAAAATCATACTTTTTAGGTTTCAAAAACATAAATATTGTGCACATTTCACATTGTTAGCACACTAAAATAAGCATTTTAATATCCCTTGTGAAGGATATGATGTGAGCGAATTGCTTATTTGATTAGTATATTATCATACGAGTGATTATTATGAATGAAAATCTGTAGCTTGTAAATACTCGAGAAGGCGTAACACATAACGATTTGAACGAAACTTTGTGAAATTGTTTATTATCAACAAACGATGGACTCTATCACAATATAGGCACAATTATTGATAAATTTACATAAATTTACATAAAACTTCATAAAAATCATTTAGGAACCTCATTAAAAGGGTTGAAAAATATGTAATTAGTTTTTTCCCTTGTTTTTTGAAAAGCGTTCTATTTGAACGCACTCTTACAGTTCCGGGCAGATTTGTACGGAATTATTAATTTTCATGGAGTTTACGTCCTACCTTTCTGTTTCACTTAGAGAAGAGCAGTATACAAAACCAAAAAAAAAACGTTTGAAAGAAGTGTATGGCTATGGGTTGAATATAATGAACTGGTGATGGATGCAGGTTTGCCAAATGTTTAACATCGCCCAAGGGTGAACCTTATTCAAAAAAACGGGAAATATCAAATATGAGTTATTGCTTTTGTTTTTCGAAATTTAATTTAAACAAAGCTGACAAATGTTACATTGCCTGAAACACTATCTTAGACTCGACTGACTCACTCTTTTGAGCTAACTGAATTGTTTGTTTCCAGACGTCAGATATTGATAGTGTTTGACTGTAGTATGTAGTAATGGTTAGTAATAATACAGATATTGATATTGTATGACTGTAGTATGTAGTAGAGGTTAGTAATGATACAGATATTGATATTGTATGACTGTAGTATGTAGTAGAGGTAAGTAATAATACAGATATTGATAGTGTTTGACTGTAGTATGTGGTAATGGTTAGTAATAATACAGATATTGATATTGTATGACTGTAGTATGTAGTAGAGGTAAGTAATAATACAGATATTGATAGTGTTTGACTGTAGTATGTAGTAATGGTTAGTAATAATACAGATATTGATAGTGTTTGACTGTAGTATGTAGTAGAGGTTAGTAATGATACAGATATTGATAGTGTTTGACTGTAGTATGTAGTAGAGGTAAGTAATAATACAGATATTGATAGTGTTTGACTATAGTATGTAGTAGAGGTAAGTAATGATACAGATATTGATAGTGTTTGACTGTAGTATGTAGTAGAGGTAAGTAATAATACAGATATTGATAGTGTTTGACTGTAGTATGTAGTAGAGGTAAGTAATGATACAGATATTGATAGTGTTTGACTGTAGTATGTAGTAGAGGTAAGTAATAATACAGATATTGATAGTGTTTGACTGTAGTATGTAGTAATGGTTAGTAATAATACAGATATTGATAGTGTTTGACTGTAGTATGTAGTAGAGGTTAGTAATGATACAGATATTGATAGTGTTTGACTGTAGTATGTAGTAGAGGTAAGTAATAATACAGATATTGATAGTGTTTGACTGTAGTATGTGGTAATGGTTAGTAATAATACAGATATTGATAGTGTTTGTGTAGTATGTAGTAGAGGTAAGTAATAATACAGATATTGATAGTGTTTGACTGTAGTATGTAGTAATGGTTAGGAATGATACTGATATGGATATTGTATGACTGTAGTTTGAAGTAATGGTTAGTAATGATACAGATATTGATACTACAAACTACAGCCAAACAATATCTGTATCATTACTGACCAAGACTGCATACTACAATACATCAATTGTAGAGCGATATAGAAAAATACCACAATAGAGGCAGCTGTTTCAGTCTCAAATTAAATTAGTGAAGATAAAGACAAAAGTGGTTCAGAGCATGTATTTATTCAAGTTTCTCTTCGAGTGTTTAACATTTCCTTTGTCCATTTCTACTGAGTGCTTTGGTCACTTCTCTCCCAGGTCGTTGAGCCTTTATGTCTAATCATTGGTCACTGTATTTCTTTAAAGGTCATGGTTCGCCTTGTTATAGGGTGGGAGTAGATTTGGGTCTTGAATATGTGTAAATAGTCTTCAGAAGTATATAGTAGTATAACTGCACGAAAATCATACCATCCCTCAGTACCTCAAACTAGAAATTTCTCTTTCTATTTCTAAAAATGTGGCTTTTATATACATGGCGGAGTCTCAAGAAAGACGGCTCGTCATTTTAAAATTTTAACACGGATAATTCTGGTCACAAAGGTATTTGAAGGCTCACATTTCGATGGTGAACTGTGAACACTTTTACTGATTACCTTAGCATGGAAAAAAAATCCTGTTAGTGGCGAATCTGTCCCTTTAGAGTGTTGCTTTTGAAGCATGTCCCCATCCATAAAATGTAAGAGATAAGAGTCACATTTTATTTTAAAATGGAATAACCATTGATTTCTGGCATGGCTAATCCGGTTCTCTCAGCGTTCAAAGGTCGAGTCTTTTCTCCTCTTGTTAAAGCACGACATGAGGATGCGGGTGTGTTCGAAAACCTTACCGGTGTAGAACTCTGTTTGTTCTGGTGTCCGTTAGTTTTCGTTGCTTCTAGTGTTTGTTTAAGAGCGACAACACTTTGATTTGCTCGGCACGCATTTCGAACAGACCCTACATTACTACAAGCAAAAATATGGCGCCTGGCTTGGGAAGCAATTTGATCATCCAATGATTTTAATTTGTTTCTTCTGATTTGAATTCCCATGAAAGTGTCTGAACGATTTTGATTGAATCCAAAACCGTAGGGCAACAATGAATGATTTTCCATGTCCTTGACTGAAATTGGTGGTAAGGGATGCTTAAACTGGGGTACGTCTATTCCAAAGCCGCCATTTTGGATTTCCTTATTTTCTTTGTTCTGGTTTGTTGTTTCAGACTGAGTCATTTCGTCTCCTTTCCTTTTGCCCTTATCGAGATATTTCGTTCCTGATAAAGCCATATTGAAATACGTTTGGTCTTTATCCACCAGAGTTCCGGGATGTTTCCATGGGCCCACGTATCTCTTTTTTGGTCGCATGTTAGGTACATTGAGCGGATATTCATCATCTTCAACCGGAAGTTGAAAATACCTACTTCCGGTTTCAGAATCGAGATTGAGCGTCACTGTGGAAATGCTCTGCTTTGAGTTCCTTCTATCGAGTGTAAGCATCTTTGGTGTGGATGGAAGTTGAGCTGTAAAAGAGATTATTTAGAACAATATCGATGAAACATAACGTACAAAAAAATGGCGACATGGCCAGTTAATGTGCACCCATTTACGTCTAACTTGCTTGGATTAATGAAGCAAGATGACAAATTTCACATAACGACCGAAACTAGAACACTTAACCATCATATACCTGACATGACCAGCTAAATGGCGTCATTATATTCTCAAATCTCTTACCTGCTGAGCAACAGTCCACCTCCCC
>NW_008708707.1:783700-802310 GCF_000327385.1 Lottia gigantea | reverse complement strand
TTCCACCCCCCCCCCCCCCCCAACCCCCCCTTCCCCCACCCTCTGATAGTAAAGCTACGAACAGTGTATGAGATTAATCAAGTAAGGATCAAAACAACCCTATTTAAGCTTCAAATAGCCTTAATACAAGGTGGATATCGAATTACCAAATTTAATCTTATTAAACTATAACAGACGTAGTAAACAATGATTTATTCAAATATGTTACAACTTGAACAAAACTGCGTTTTATAACAGTTGATGACTAATTGTCTTGATCACAAGCCAAAACCAGAAAGCGTGATGACAATCAAAAAAGCATTGCATGATAACAATCAAACGAAGCGTAAAATGAAATGGCTAATTATGAAATAACATGACAATAGAATTACAACTGAATAGCATAACAACCAAATGTTTTATTACAACCTTATTGACAGGATCATTATCAAATAACAACCAAATAAAGTGATAACAACCAAATATAATTATTGCAATTTGACACATTGACAAGCAAGTAATATGGTAGTAACCAAACCGGGGGATAGCAATCACATTCTTGTTAATTTCTGATTTTTTTTTCTCCACAAAATACATCTTCAAGAACCTTTTTAAAGTTCTAGGATCAGGACCTTTATGTCTAAGAGCATCAACTTAGTCGTCTACCCAATACCACTTGAAATACCAAAGCCCTGTATACAGGTCTAATACTATAAGACATTGGTCACAATAAAACGATGTCGAGAACTTTTAAGTAGATACTCATAAGTTAGAAACCATAAACGTATACTGTTCTGATATCAAACGTTATGTGAAATTTGATTGTTGTCATGGTTACAATTCTTAAAAACATTCTGTGTCTGGAAAAAAACGTATCTATATCCCATCCAAGCCCTAAACGTCGTGCCGTATATCATGCCCAAACCCTAAACGTGCCGTATATCACGCCCAAACTTGAAACGTGCCGTATATCACGCCTAAACCTGAAACGTGCCGAATATCACGCCTAAACCTGAAACGTGCCGTATATCACTCCTAAACCTGAAACGTGCCGTGTATCACGCCTAAACCTGAAACGTGCCGTATATCATGCCCAAACCCTTAACGTGCCGTATATCACGCCCAAACCCTTAACGTGCCGTATATCATGCCCAAACCCTTAAAGTGCTGTATATCACGCCCAAACCCTAAACGTACCGTATATCACGCCCAAACCCCGAGGTACTAATATCACGCCAAAACCCTAAACGTACCGATATCCCATCCAAGCCCTAAACGTATATCACGCCCAAACCTTAAACGTGCCGTATATCACGCCCAAACCCTACAAGTGGTGAATATCAAACCCTTAAAGTGCCGTCATCACGCTCAAATCTAGAAGTTGTGTACGTCACGTCCGGAGATAGGGCAAAATTGGTCGGGCAGAGTGCAGAGCAGAGTACAGGGTGATGCAAGGGTATATGATACGAAAAAGGGCAATCATTGATAGTACATGATGTAACAGTATCCGATTATCTAAAACAAATTAACTACTAAATAAGCCCCCAAAAAGACTTCAGAGTTGCCAACCAATACACTATCATGCCAAAAACCCACACTTACCTTCCCTATGATTCTAAGAACATTTTCAAAACTTCTTTCTAGTAGTTTCGAACATCTGTGAATATGTAAATCAGGACAAATCAATCCAATCAAGGCGAAATACAATACGCTACTGTAGGTCGCAATCACTATTTGACAAAGCCAAGGTAAGAATACTCGTGACCTCGAAGATGACACCATATACATGTATTAATACATTCTATAATAACATGTAGACCTATGTAACACTTGAATGGTTTATTGTTCGATCTAGGCCAATCTTCAATTACATAGAATGTGGATTTAAGTGGATTTATTTGAGAGTACTGATACACTGTAAAAATAAACCGTTAAATTACCATTTTATTTGTCAGGCTATTTTCCAAGAGAGCGGGTTGTTGTTCGATTTTGCCAATACATAACCGTTATTTGAGATTATTGCTACACTGTTTAAATCCACTGTAAAATTACGGGGAGGGGTACTTTACAACAGAATACGTTGTTACTATGTAACAGGTAGAATAGACTGTATATATTAATTAAGTTGATTGATTTGGGATTATTGACACACTGTAAAAATACAGTGAAAAATAATCGTGTATATTTTGCCAGTTTATTTTACAAGAGAACAGGTATTTGTTCGATCTGGGCCAACTTTAATTAACTAGTTTGTATAATTCAATGTGGATATACGAGGATTTAATCGGGATTACGAGTACACTGTAAGAATCTAATGTTAATTCACCTTCGTATTGGATGTTTTTGCCAGTTGGTAGATTGTTTTTCAATTTCAGCGGACAACTGTGCATCGTTTTATAGTTTATATTGCCAGATTGAGGTTAATTTTTAATATCAAAAATATATATTGTAATGAATTCATTAGGAATCATCTATACACTGTAAAATCCAGTGTAAAATTACTGTAAAACAGTTTCTCGCCGATTGTCAAGACCAGAATGTCAGTAGATTTGCAACTTCAAATAAAAAGGGAAAACATTAAATAAATCTTTATTACAGATAACAACAAATCAATTTCGACATTTGAGCACAATTTTACAAAAATAACAACCTTATTACATTCATAAGAGGTTAACATACGGTTTGGTGTAAGTTTACGACATTGTAGGTAAAGCACAATATCATGGATCACAGGTGACATTACTGATCCTAAATAAATATCTTGTGTACAACACAATCTTCAAAGCACTCGAACGAAAGAGATATATCTTTGGGTAAAGTATAATGTAACAAAGTCATAGATATAGGTGACATTGCTGATCCTGGATAAAATCTTTGGGTCTAGCGCAGTCTACGAATCACTCGAACGATAGTCGGGATACATATGCTTGAGTAAAGCGAACGAAATTTACAAAGTCATGGGTTAAATAGAACATTGCTGATCTTGAGTTTATATTGTGAGGAAAGCAGAATGTCATGGATCATGGATATTACTGCTTCCTGTATTAATATATATGGGGTTCAGCACAGTCTACAAAATCATAGATCAAAGGGGACATTACTGCTTCCTGTATTAATATATATGGGGTTCAGCACAGTCTACAAAATCATAGATCAAAGGGGACATTACTGCTTCCTGTATTAATATATATATGGGGTTCAGCACAGTCTACAAAATCATAGATCAAAGGGGACATTACTGATCCTGTATAAATATATCGGAGTAAAGAGCAGTCTACATTCGAACGAAAGAGACGCTGTGTCAAAGGGATAGCCAGCGTGTATTTAATTCGATAATGGGTAGTCTACAAAGCAGACGAAAGGGTCGTTGCGATTGTTGGTATATGTAATTTTGGGTAATGCGTAGTAAACAATGGATTTCAAATTTTGGCAGAAAGTTATAAATCAACAATGAACAGCAGGACAAAACTACAGCTCAGCATTCAATATCGTGTATAAAACCCTGAAATAACTTATGATGATGGCCCTTACATTATTGATGTGGCTTAAACAGTTTCAGTCACCACTTATTCTTCCTTAAAATGAAATGGACTGATTGTGCTCGAACTCGGATGTGCACAATATCTTGATTCGATCATACTGGATGCAAACAAATATATTTGTTCGACTATACCCTCCAGTTTAAACGCATATTGTATTGTGCATACATTCGAAGTTAAAACAACCCTTGATCTTTTCGAGCCGGCTGCTGTTCCCGAATGTCCTCATTCAAGCTCTCCACAACGGACGTTTCCGGTTCTTTTGGATACTCCACGATCTGGCCGTAGCCGGAAGCGGAACGGTTTTCTAAACTGAAGTGCATACCATAACAAAAATACAACAGTAATCCTGAAATATGAAAAAAACGATGTCATCAGTATTTTAGAGAAAGTACAAATAAAACTGCAATGATCTGATTGCATTTCGAAATTGCAAAGGGAAATAACTCGCAAACAATTCATCAAAATTTTATATTGTTCATATTGGTGAACAGGTTAAAAAGCAATATAGCCTGCGACAATATTTGCACGTTGACGTACAAAGAACCGAGAAGAAATTGAACAAGACTGATCACGAACATAGATGACCACCATTTGAGAGGCCTGACCTAAACCAGAAAGTGCTACAGACGTAAGCACAGTTACGAAACAAAATAAATGGCTTACCAACTCCGATCCAAACAAACAGTCGGATCCATGTCAGAAAGGATAAGGAGAACATTAAAGCTATATTTAGAAACATACTTAAAGCTGGTAGTAAGGGAACATAAGGTATCTGAAAAAAATAAATAGCAATTTGAATGGAATTGGCAACTGCGTATGACCAATCTTGGACGTCCTGTCAAAGATGCTAGGCAGTTGTTTTGGGGTTGCAATTTTTCGGGACCAGTATAGTTTGAGCAACGCACTCACATTCTTGGACATGAAAAATCAGGCTCACATAAAAGGTCGAAAGGTCTAACAGATCTAACAGCCTCAGTAACCTTGCCAATCCTGTCTGAAGGCCATGGAAGGCCAAACAATAAGAAAGGCCTTGAAAAAATTGCTCATCAAAGGGATCAAGGTCAAGGGGCATTTAAGGTCAGATTCCTGAAGGTCAAAAGTCAAACTCACTTGAAAAATCATGAAAAGACAGCACTAAGAAAGACCTTGATATTTGCTCATAAGGGTCAAGGTGAAGGGTCAAACTCACCTGAAAGGTCATGAAAGCGTTGTTTTGTTCATGAGCCACAATAACTAAATAAAACAATACTATCATCAAACCAAAGATGATAACCAATATAATAATCCACCATGTTCCTTGTTCAACTAGACTCCAACCATAAATTAAAGTTGCTATAAATAGCATCATAGAAATCAACATGGCCATAACTGAAAATATCACAGCGTCTCCTGGTTCTAGATTTCTTAAAATTGGTAGATTCTTTACATTTTGTTTCAAATGACCAAAATCGTCATGACTTTTTGATTTTTTAATAATTGAGGTATTTTCAGATTTCATTTCAGTTTCAAGCTCCACCACTTCCTCCGGATGCAGTTCAAACTGACACTTGGATACCGGTAGGTGGCGTAATATGATGATGCAGACCGCTACAATGGTGTAGGCCATTAATGTCCCTATGGACATGAATTCAACTAAGGTGTCTATTTCAAACAATAAAGCCATTATGCATGCCAATACACCGAATACTGCAATGGAGTATAGGGGTGTTTGAGTTGAAGGGTGAACACGAGCAAAAAATTTGAACAGAAGACCGTCGTTGGCCATGGCGTAAACAGCTCGTGGGAGAGAAAACGCTGTACCTAACATAGAAGTTGTCAAACCCAACAAAGTTCCTCCGGCTACGATGTATTTTGCCCAATACGCGCCATTATACGCGAATGCGAATGGGAAAGCCGCAGACGTATCAACGTGGTAGTAAGGTTCCATCAATGTTAAAGTCGTGGTGGCAAACATGTATATCAAAGTTACCACTAACAGAGAGATACCTGTAGCCAACGGTATTGCTTTCTCTGGCTTTTCCGATTCTTCACTAGCTATTGCTATACCCTCAAACCCAATATAAGCAAAGAAACAGCTCGCTGCTCCAGTCAACGTTCCACCAAACCCAAAAGGGAAAAATCCTCCGCGATTTTCATTGGTCCAATTACTGAAATCCGCGAAGTACAGACCTGCGCAGACGATGAACAAAATGACAGCGCCATTAAACATGGTGAATACAGTGTTAAATCTGACACTAAATTTAGCTCCAGTTGCCACTATGATAAAAGCTACCAATGCAAACAGAAATGCTAATAGATCGGGATATTCTGATACCCAGCCGTTAGGACTACCCATTGTTCCAAAAGCTGTTATCGTTCCATTCTTTATTGCTCCGTGCACTAAGGAATCCATTGATGCACTCCAAGCTCTAGCGACGGAAGCGGCACCTATAACATGTTCCAACAGAATATTCCACCCAACCACAAAGCCCCAAATTTCTCCGACAGTGATGTATGTGTAAGAATAAGCCGATCCGGCTTTGGGAACTCTGGCTCCGAATTCAGCATAACACAACGCAGATAAAAACGCAGCGACTCCTGCAAACAGAAACGAAAGGATTGCTGAAGGTCCCGCTTTAAGTCTGACCACGGCACCACTGATGACGTAAATACCAGCACCAACCATGTGACCAATCCCAAGGAATGTGATGTCGAAAGTGGTCAGGCATTTTCGTAACGAAGTTTCGTGGAAGTCAGCAGTGATGGTTTTCTTTCTGGTGATTTGAGCCACGAACCTTCCTAACCTTCCCATTTTATAACCTAAAATCAGAAAATAACATGCGATATTTACGGTTATACATCTGTAATGACAAAGTAATTGATAAGTTGGTTTTGTGTCATGTTGACGTAAGTGATAATTGGTAAGTGGTAATTGACAATTAGTAATTGGTACGTGTTGTTATAGTAAATGCTAAGTTGATAATTGGTGTTTTGGTGAGTTGCCAAGTTGGTAAGTGAGAAGTAAAATTGTAAGTTCGTAATTGGTAAGCTGGTAAGTTGGTAAGTGTTAAGTTGTAAGTTGGTAGATTGGTAAAGTGCTATGCTAAGTTGCTGATTTGGTCAGTTGTAATTTTGTAATTGGCAAGTGTTATGATAGCAAGAACTAAGTTGGTAAGTTGCTGAGTTGGTCAGTTATAATTTTGTAGGATTGGTAAGTGCTAAGTTGGAAGTTGCTAAGTTGCTGATTTGGTCAGTTGTAATTTTGTAATTGGCAAGTGTTATGATAGCAAGAGCTAAGTTGGTAAATTTGTAAGTTGCTTCAGTAACTGACCTATTCTAACATTTCAGTGTCTGTAATAAATGGAAATCATCTTATAAATAAATGTGATTAATTCTATTTATTATTATGACAATTACTAATGTTTGAAGACGTCAAATCGTGTTATATTAAAGAGATTTCAACCAAGAATAGAAAATTTCAGATTATATTTGGAAATAGCACGATCGATAAGTGGGAGGCCATTGTTTCCGGTTTATTATGAATCAATATCTAGGGAATAATTTCAACCAAGACGATCAATCAAGTACATGTTTATTCTCAATTAAATTGTCAATGACGTCACACTGTGTACTTTTCCATAGTCCGTGCAATATGGTGACAAAATATGTAAATTGGGTGGAGTTTTACATACTTTCAAGACAGTAAACGGTTTTCTTTTCCATACACGAAATGAAGTTTTACGCCCTACTTTCAAGGGACTTATTGAGCTACTTTTCAATGCTTCCTATGTTTGTTCGTTCAATACAGGAGTTTTACGCCCGATTTCAATAACCCTATTGGGTCAATTCCATTACATTGTTTACTTTTCAATACTTGCTTTATCTGATGGTTACATATGATGGTTCTGATGGTGATAAAATAAGGAAATGGTCGAGTTATAAGTCCTATTTCAAGCGCGTTATTGAGCTACTTTTCAATACTTGCTCTATCTGATCGAACCATATGGTCAGAAAATATGTGCATTAAATGAACTGAAAAGAGCCTTGTAGCGAAATTAAAAAAACCACAAATGTCTGATTAAAAATTGGAATAGTACAAATTAATGCTATCAGTGTCCCCAATACACATACACATTTTTTAGAAAAATCTCTTTAAAATCCCTTTAATTCACATAAAAAAATAACGTCAAAACTCGTCTTACCAACAAAAGAAACTGGATGATATCCGTGATAGGCCATTTGAATATCAGATACTCTTACAGCCTCTAGTTTCTATAAGATTTCACATATAATATCACTGTGTAGGAAAACGCAAAACTATTATTCATTCCCTAATGTCATCAACATATGGCGCCTCTTTTATTGAATTTTTTAAAACTTTCTGAAACTATATTGAATTCTTCTTACAAAGTAAGAGATAGAACGTTTTGTGTCCTTTTGTCTGTATCGGTTCATTCACGATTGAATTGTTTCTATTTAAAACAAGTTTATTATATTCTGGAATTTTTGAATAAATTGACTCTAACCATGTGTAATATGATAGAAATTAATTGAATAATGTTAAAGAGACAGTCTGTAAAATTTCTCATTATTAATAACGTCGTAAATCATACATTATTATTTCCAAATATACTATTTATTTTTCTTTCGTTCATTCGTTTTACAATACTAACCAATAAGACAACGAACGTTAACTGGAGAAAAACCTTTTGGAGAGATAAAGTACAGAGTTTCGGATTATTATTTTACATATCTCGTGCATATTAAAAGGTTGTTCAAATTTTGAACGATTTGGAGGAACTTTCGGTTGTTGCGGGGAACTTTATTGAGAATAAAGAACAGTGTTTCGGATTAACATTCCAACCACACGTTTCTCTCTTGCATATCAAAAACATTGTTTAAATTTGTAGGGAAATGGGACAATGTTTCGGATTGACATCCCAAGGATACGTTTCTCTCGTACAAATTTATAGTAATTTGTAGAAACTTCCGGTTTCAGGGACATTTTTTGAGAGAATAAAGTGCAGTATTTCGGATTAACATCCGAAGTTTTTCGAGTATATACTGTTAAAAATTATCATGAATATTTGAATATTATTTTCTCTTGATCGATATTTTGAAGTAATAAATTATTTAACTGAATATATTGTAATATGACAATATAAATTGACTCTAGCCTACCTTCTTCCCAAAATGATATCGAATAAGAGTTTATGTATGACACGATTCAAAACATAAACAAAAACAGTCAGAAGTAAAATAAGGGTTGCACTCGATTTATCACTTCTGAACAAGTCTCACCTGTTCCAAATTCTGGATTCAATCTTACGATACCGGACATTCAAAATTTACCCTACTTTGTCCCTTCTCTGCCAGTTTGAATTCTATCTACGCATACTTTTTTATGAAAGATATGGCACACATTCCGAACCCTGTCCCTGTTCCGAATTGTTTCATTGTACTTGAAACATAAACAAAAACAGTCGAAGGTAGAATTAAGGTGGCGCTCGATTGGTTACTTCTGAACAGGTTCAGCCTGTTACAAATTCTGGATTCAATCTTACGATACCGAACCGTACATTTTACATTCAAAACGTAGCCTTCTTTATTCTTTCTCTGCCATTTTGAATTTTGTCTAAGTACCGTTTACATACCTCTACTCACCTATTTTGGTGTCGATAATTACGTCCAAAAACTGCTTGAACCTTACCACTTGAAAGTTTCTAAATACAACAGGTTGCAGTAAATCAAAAAACTGATCCTAAAGCGTATATAACTATATACTAATAAACTTGGATTCATTCAGTCGTGAACGTAGAAACCTCGTTCAGTCTGTGTATAAAATCTACTGTAATCGAGCAATTTATGCAACGATGCGTTACAACACCACATTATATCTATATTGCAACTATTTACTTGGTTTTTAAGTTTAAAACACTTAATTTCAACTATCGCTCTTCGGGATTTCACCCGTTCACACATCCATTTTACCAATCGTAGCTTAGTCTCAGAAACGGGAATTATGTTACCTAAGCCAATCAGTAATAGTGTTCACACAATATCCCGAAATATTACCCCTAAATACACCCCACCCCCAAAAATCCGCACCCTCCCTCTCCCCCTTTCAGCAATCAGATAAAAAAAAATCACACTGTAAATCAGTAAACCTCGCTATATGAACCTTAACATACATGATAATAGCCTCAAACCAGTCAATATTTCTACAATATCCCGAAATATTACCCCTAAATACACCCCACCCCCAAAAATCCGCACCCTCCCTCTCCCCCTTTCAGCAATCAGATAAAAAAAATCACACTGTAAATCAGTAAACCTCGCTATATGAACCTTAACATACATGATAATAGCCTCAAACCAGTCAATATTTCTACAATATCCCGAAATATTACCCCTAAATACACCCCACCCCCAAAAATCCGCACCCTCCCTCTCCCCCTTTCAGCAATCAGATAAAAAAAATCACACTGTAAATCAGTAAACCTCGCTATATGAACCTTAACATACATGATAATAGCCTCAAACCAGTCAATATTTCTACAATATCCCGAAATATTACCCCTAAATACACCCCACCCCCAAAAATCCGCACCCTCCCTCTCCCCCTTTCAGCAATCAGATAAAAAAAATCACACTGTAAATCAGTAAACCTCGCTATATGAACCTTAACATACATGATAATAGCCTCAAACCAGTCATTATATTTACCAAATCTCTTATTAAATATGATATTTAGAAATTTAGTTCTACAACGCATAATTATTTTCTATTCACGCATAATTCATTATCTAAGTAATCATATGCTTTGCTTGTTTTCATATAAGATAAATTTAATTGAAAATGATTGTTATTCGTCTACCATATGGTGCACAGATCGAACTAGTTCAGCTAAATCAAAATCTTTTAGAATCGTATTCAATTCTTAATGAATTCTTGTGGCAAACGAATATTGCTTCAAATCTGTTGAACCTTCCAAAATAATAGGCTTACCTACGTTTTCCAGATTTCCAGGAGCCTTGGCACCACTCTACGACACTCGTGTAATCTTCTCAATCCAAGAATAGCATTTTCCAATATTCCACACATCCGTGACAGCAATTCCTCTATCACATTTCACTGTCATTCGACAATTCACTTCAACCACATACCGAGACTTCTCTATCAGACCGGTTAATCAGGTCTATACTCCCTCGAGAATATAGTCTCGGTTAATATGTATTAAGTTGATAAGTGGATCAATAATTGTGTAGGACGACTGATGTCAAGCAGAAACTCTCCGGAGAATGAAAATGACAAAGTGAGCAGCTTGAAAATGACTTGTCAGCAACGTAAAGGATTTGCTGTCGAGCTAGACGAGATTTGTAAACAATTTTGTTATTATTTATAGAGCTTTAGTCGTCCAGATGTTTGCTTTGGTGACCAGCTGTTAGACCTACAGCCGACTGACCTTTTTTCCTGTTTGTCGCATTTCGCTTATGAATCACGATAAAAATTTTAATTGGTTGTTGCCGAGCTCCTGAACACTGATTGCAGCTCTTCTGATCCCTCGACAGTTGGAAAACGAAAACGAGTAAGCTAATGTCGCTGTCCTGGCAAAAATTTCCCAGTGCACATTGAAGGCGTTGTATGTCGCTTTAGCCCATAAGGTTAAAAAAAAAGTAAGACGTAAAACTCCAGTCATTTTCACAAGCTCTTATGTGTCATAAGTATACACTAATGGTAATGTTTGTGTGAAAATATGCATTTTTTCAATGTGGCGAGGATGCTTTGGGTTCCACCGTAGAATCGATCCACGACTTCGATGCTAGTTTTACATTCCTAAATATAATTTTTGCGGGTCCACCGTAAAAATGTATGAACTGTGCGCGAGTCATTCTCAACATTTCTTTGACAATCCCGACTAAAGTATGCTACATAAAAATTGTAGGTCTTAGAACTTAATTAGATACAGCCTTGGCCATCCAGACTGATTTGATTTGATTAAACTCAATTATTGATTAAACGAAAGCTGGAGCTTCGTCGTGTTTAAATGATTTTTGTGGTCTGAAACACTTGAGTAGTTAACTCCCTTTAAATAGAATTTCCTTATCTTGGCTTTAGCAGCCGTGGCCATCAAGACTGATGATTGTGATCAATTCTAATTAATAGTAAAGCAAACATAGGCATGGCCTCGTCGTTGAGATACTGTTGTCTGAACTGTTTTTAGTAGTTACTTCCCTTTAATTGTATTTTACGAGTGTACGAACCAAGTTTGATTGGGTATTACTTTAGACTCGATTTACAAATCAGTACCGGACGCCTTGTCCATAACAATCATCAGAGTTTAATATCCTGATTCTAATGATTCTAAAAAGGTAACGCAAGTCTTTGACATATATAATTATAACCCTTCCTACAGTTACCTGAGTGTTACTAATGATGGCAGCCATATGAAACAGATGTTTCGTGATGTTTCTAATGACGTTCCGGGTCCACGTCATCTATTTTTACAGACCCGATGACGTCGCGGTACCTCGTGTGACGTCGTGCTACGTCATGCAATTCTGACATTTTATTGACGTATTCTGACGGTTTTTTTTTTTGCTTTGTAGACATTGTGATTCGTCACGTTACGTCATGATACGTCAGTGATATCAACTGTATTCCAAAAAAGATCGGAAGAAACCAAAGTACTGAATCTTTGTACGTCACAAGTGATGGCTATATTTCCATTAATTACTTTTAATTGAAGTATTGATTCTATTCTATTCTATTCTATTCTATTCTATTCTATTCTATTCTATTCTATTCTATTCTATTCTACCATATTTTATTCTGTTTTACGCAAGGTACAGAGTCAGAAAATTAGGGCGTTGACATGATTTACTTTATTTAGTCCTAATGACGTCATGTTTTCCGGGGTAATGTTTGGTTTTAAAAATTATATACACTACATAATGCAATTTCTTTTTCATTTTTCATTTAATAAGAAGCTAAAAATCATAGTACGTACATTGTACGTCGATCTTCTTTGTTAAGGTACTTAAAAAAAAATCGGATCAAAACCACAAAATATAACCGAAGGACAGAATAAAATTTGAGACATGGGGTAATTAATCACAGAAAATTAAGTTCATTAGGGAGACGCTGACATAAAGATGAAAGAGATTTATTAATTAAAAACATTAATTAACAGACATCAGCTCCGCTACCTGGACATTTTTATACTTTACTCTCGTAGGTCGACTGTTATCACAGGGTTGTTTTTATTAAGACGGGAAGAATGGTGCAAGGATAAGGAGTAATTTTATAGTCTCGAAAACAGTTTACTTGGGATTTTTTTTCTCGCTCTCTACACACAAAATGCTTGCAAGGTTAGTTTTGATAAATATATATTATACTTGGAAGATTTGCTAGTATAGAAAAAATACATATAACGTTAAAACATTTGGAAGATTTGCTGCTATAGAAAATACATATAACGTTATAACATTTGGAAGATTTGCTGGTATAGAAAAATACATATAACGTTATAACATTTGGAAGATTTGCTGGTATAGAAAAATACATATAACGTTATAACATTTGGAAGATTTTCAAGTATAGAAAAAATACATATAACGTTATAACATTTGGAAGATTTGCTAGTATAGAAAAATACATATAACGTTATAACATTTGGAAGATTTGCTAGTATATAAAAATACATATAACGTTATAACATTTGGAAGATTTGCTGGTATAGAAAATACATATAACGTTATAACATTTGGAAGATTTGCTGGTATTAAAAATACATATAACCTTATAACATTTGGAAGATTTGCTGGTATAAAAAATACATATAACGTTATAACATTTGGAAGATTTACTGGTATAAAAAATACATATAAGGTTATAACATTTGGAAGATTTGGGTGGGGGTGGGGGGAGTGAAATATCTAAGATTGCCCGAATTTCTAATAAAGTTGTGAGATTTTTGCCCGAAAAACTTGCTTTCGGGGCTGCGAGGGGGGAGGGGGCTGCCCCCTCTGCCCCCCCCCCCCCCCCTTTGGCTCCGCCACTGCTGGTATGGTTCAAATTTGTTTCCGGAAATGCGTTCCAACTTCTTTCATTTTCGTTTCTTGCTGAATATAGTATTTTCATTTTCCTTTATTTCAGTTTAGCCAAAGTAACTCCAGCGTTCAACGATGAAACGTGTGGAGCCGCCATGGAGCCCATCAGCTCCCAACCCACACAACCAATCGTCAGTTCAGGTAAAGACATGTTTGTTTCTAATTTATTGGGCAAAAAGAGATTACCAATTTTCAATATCATCTCAACAATGTCAAGTTATTACTAACTCCATCCAATATCTCTACATCACGAGGCGCTTTTCTTGTTCAACTGGAATATTAAGGTTGATTTGATTGGATTGTACGATAGCTAGTACAGCCAATCGCAGCCTTGACAGAAATAATGTAAATAATAAGGCAGCACATGTATATACTACCTTCTAACAAGACGTTCGATTGGCTATGCACTCTCGCGAAATCTATCAGTCCTTGCGGCATTTATACGACCTTTTTACTTTTTTATGGTAGCTTTAAGCATCTATTAATTTATCCTTTTATAATTAAAGAAACTTACTCTTAAATAGTTTCACGTTAGTTTTAAGCTGTTTTTATTATTTAACATTAGCTTTAAGATAATATTAACCTCTCTTTTTATAATTTCACGTTAGCTTTAAACTATTATTAACCACTCTTTTTATACCTTCACGTTAGCTTTAAGCTATTATATTAATCACTCTTTTAATACCTTCACGTTAGCTTTAAGCTATTACCGTATTTACCACTCTTAGCATTTTAAAACATGTTTTGATCGTCCCCATAATGAATTACGATTGATTACCAAATCAACCAGTTATTATCGGTTATAATACACGACATTAAAAAGGTTGAACCGTTTTCATAAAAAAACATAGGTGATTGATAGAGCATCATAGTGATCACCAGCAGAAAATAATATGAGGGAAATATCAAAGATATATCTAAAATGTCATGTTATGTCGTGTTATTGAATTATTCATCTGGGGTCTAAGTATTCGACATGTGATCTTTCAAGACGACGTCTCGAATCATAGATTAAATGACGAATAGATTCGCCCTTAAATATTGCCATGGAGACTTTCCGTACCTTCGAAAGTTTGCGTTTTGAAACTTAATATTTTATTATCATTTATCTCGAATCCACCAAACCCTGATAACTCTGGAAAAATGGATATATTTTAGTCCAGTTATACCTTCATTATCGCCCAACTCCATTTAAGTCTCTATTCCAGCCTCGAGTAGCTTTTTGGATAGATATCGGCTTGTGTAGACAGCCAAATTAGGCCCTGTTGAATGGAGACATTCCGCATCTCCACATATTCGCAGTTTTTAAACCTATTTATATACGTCGGACCTGCAAAACCCTGATATTTTTGGAAAGATGGCTGTATTATCATTATCCCCTGACATACCTCATGTCACGTCTGCGGTCAAAGTCTTTTTGTAACGAAAGTAATCCGCCAGCCACCAGAGACTGTGTGCGTATCCCAGCATAAAAGGTCACAAGGTCACGTGATACTAACGAAAGAAGGAGTTTAGTGGATTCGGGGTAAATGAATATGTCTAAGTTATCCCACACCTCCTGAGGTGCGGAAAATCTCCAAAATAACAGGGCCTAATTTATCTAACCCCACAACAGTCGAAAACCTACTCATAAACTATCAGAGGCGGAAAAGAGGCAGACGTTTCGGACTAAACCAATACATATATATAATCAATGGTAGAAACCGTTGCAAAATTTAAATATTTTTTTTTATAAAAATCCATTGGAAGGTAAAAGAAGAATTAATTTTCAAATACGCATGAATTCAATCCATTAATTAAACATATTTCTATAGGAAAAATGATTATCTTCGATTTTCAGTTAATCGTTAAAAACATACCTTAACACAGTTTAATCCTTTCATAATATTCATAAGTTTTTTTCTGAATTATGATAAAAATGCTGAATATCTGTACAATATAAAGTACCTATACAGTGGTATGCTTACGTTATGCCCACATAAGCATCTCGTGCAGCAATTCAAATATGTAGACTATACTTTCCAATATACTTTCATAGAACGACGCTGTATTTGACTACGCCATTACTACTTAGTATTAGTCGTTATCCAAGTACAGAAGCGTCCTACTAGCTTTAAACTGGTTCACTATTCCATTCTAGGCTTAATCCCGAAGGAACAGGTTTGAGCAATCGTCATCTTAGCGTTGATTGGACGGTTCTAACATCCCATAATGCACTAGTATCGCCTAATTCGCGTACACCGGAAATACATTGAAATCTTAACTCTATATTCAGGCCTTAATTGTAGTGAACACAATAGTTTGAGACCAGCATGAGTATCGAACCAAATAGGGAAATCTAATTAAAATACGGATTTCGAAATTTCGAATATGCTGTTTAGAAACTGTAAAGATTGACTCAAATACGGATTTTTTCAGGGGGTCGTTCAGAGTTTGCACCGGAAGCTTTCACATGTTTACCTCAATGGATGAATCGACCGGATACCTACAAATCAGGATTAGAGTATCTAGCCAAACTTGATCGAGTTCAAATTCAAACTATTACCGAAAAAAGTAAGTACAGTATACCTTTAAGGATTAGGTTATTGAAATGCACTTCTATGTCTTACATTCCTTTACCTTATTGAACGATTGAAATAAGAAATTCAACAGCGAGTAGCAGAACTTTGTTGGAAATAGTTTTGTATTCGTCGACTTCTTCTCTATTGCTAGTTGATAGCACAAGGGACCTCTTAAAACAATGAAAATGTGCAAATTTTTGCATCGTGTAGACAAATGAACGTAGGCAGTTTACTTAAGTTAGTGTTAAGGCTTTCAGCCCCACTTCAAAAGACTGTAGATTCATAATGCTCATGTTCTTTTTTCGCCAACGGGCCTCCAGCAATTGTACGAAAACGAAGCCTTTTCCACTTTGAGACATAATTTCGTTTCTCCATATCTTGACCAAAGAATGGATGGTTCTTTTTCAATTGCGAAATGGATAGGTCTCTTTAGAGCACAAGCGACCACTTAAAATAAGAGAAGATGTGTTAAAACTATTTTGCAACGTGTGGCTTTTATCATATTTATATCATGTGTTTATATTATCTTTTACTCAGATCTTGATCAAGGAATGGATGGTTCTGAACGAGTCATTAGATATAAATTACTCAATCCAAAAGGAGAACAAGTTTACAAATGTAAAAAAGGTAACTATGTCTTGAATTTGTTTGGTTAGTTAGTAAACACGATTTATATATTTTTCTAGTAAACACAATATAGATATATATATATTAATATATTATTAGTTAACACAATTTTCTAACCAGTAAACACAACTTATATAATCTACTTCATTTAAAACTCAATTTAAATATTTTAGCAAGTAAACACAATTTTATATATTTTTCTAGTAAACAATTTAATATATTTTACTAAGTAAACACAATTCATATATAGTTTACTGGTAAAAACACAATTTGCATCATTCACTTGTAATTTTTCTAGTAAACTTTACATAATTCTACTAAATAGTTTAGCCATTGTAAACAATTGTAAACACAAATAATATTTTATCTGTAAACAAACTATGTATTATATTTACTAGTATGCTCAAATCATATTTTTATCGCAAATATTAAAATTACCAAAACCTATTATATCAAGTGTAATTCTATTTATATTCTAGAATTTACGGGAGAAAGCCTTAAATCTGATTTCTCCTTATTTATGGTGGATTTTGATGGAAAAGTAAGTTTTTTATATTATGTCCTACCGTTAGTGCTTTCGTTAAGCAATTATTGTACTTGTAATTAAGCAATTCTCCAAATCGATCAAACCAGAAATAAACTGATACCAATATAATATTAGTACGTTTATTTTTTCGTCCCAATCGTAATCTAACATGTTTTCTGTCGCAGTCACGTTCTAGTGACGTTAATTTGAACTAATCAACGTTTGTCATGTGAAATCCGTTTTCGACTTTCGACATGAAATAGAGCATTTGAATTTAATTTGGTGTCATTTTGATGCATTTTTGGTGACTGTCATTTCAGGAAGTGTTCCATGTGGACTGGGAATACAAATGTTATCGAGGTTTCTTCTGTTGCTGTGGATGTATGTGTCATGGGCGGGAACTGGCTATCCAGATTCCACCAGGTACTCCAGCAGCTCATGTTGGCAGGATGTAAGTAGTGTTAATCATTGTTAGAAAAATTTCAAAAGAACTATAATATGTGTACTGATGGTAAGAAGAAGCCACGGGTCCAACGATAGGACATTACGAACTACGTCTTATACCTTGACATCATTTTCCTGTACTGCTGAAGAATATCAATACAGTTATTTGATTGGATTGTACGCTAACGAATACAAAAAATCAGAGCCCTTGTCTTTCTGTCGTGGAAGCTAATTTCAACTTTTTTCTGTTTTAGACCGGGATGCTGCGGTAGCCCATACAATGTTGTAGACAGTTATGGTAAACAGATATTCCAGGTGACGTCACAGTGGTGTATATTTATGGGCTGTGTTTGTTTACCATGCTCGGTTTGTCAGCCTTCTGCATTTTACGGTCATACAGTAAGTATTGTCATAATATCTACTACTTCTTTTTTAAAACCAGTCGTTATACAGACTACAACACAAACTTCAAAAATCCGACCTAACGAATGTAATTCCCTTATATAGATTAAGATACGCTTCAGATACTTCTGTGTATCTTAAATTCATTTGTTATGTTCAAATGTGTATATGTAACAGTGGCGGAGCCAGTGGGATTACAAGGGTGGGGGTGTAGGTTAGGGTTAGCGGGTTGGGGTTGTTTGCACACTTATTTGTACCCCCACTTTATCTTTCATCAAATGTAAATATATGATTTTTAAACGTTCTTGAACTTACATATGTGTCACAATGCACCAAATCAATTCAAGTTTAATATTCCTGGAAGAACCCTCTCAGACGCCCAGTGAGCGGCTTGTCGACTATGCAACCCAACCAACCCCCCCCCCCCCCCCCCCCATT